>NW_027479033.1:0-272136 GCF_051014685.1 Ptiloglossa arizonensis | reverse complement strand
ACGGATTGACGAACTCGAGAAATTCCTGTTGCATCTGAAAGTAGAAACTGGCCCGATTACAACGGTATGTGTATTTTTCCCCTAGGCCTCTGTAGTTATTGGTTTCGAGTATCAGACTTGCGAAAATTTGATGGTTTCTCAACGATTCCTTAACTTCAAACTCCCATACTTCGCGAACGGATTGGCGAACTCGAGAAATTCCTGTTGCATCTGAAAGTGGATACTCGCCCGATTACAATGGTGTGTGTACTCTTCCCCTAGGCCATTCCAGTTATTGTTTCGAGTATCAGACTTGCGAAAATTTGATGGTTTCTCAAACATTCCTTAACTTCAAACTCCCATATCTCTCGAACGGATTGACGAACTCGAGAATTTCCTATTGCATCTGAAAGCAGAAACACGCCCGATTACAACGGTATGTGTATTTTTGCCCTAGGCCATAGTAGTCATTGGTCCCGAATATCAGACTTGGGAAAATTTTGATGGTTTCTCAACCACTCCTTAACTTCAAACTCCCATATCTCGCGAACGGATTGACGAACTCGAGAACTTCCTGTTGCACCTGGAAGTGGAAACTCGCCCGATTACAACGGTATGTGTATTTTTCCCTAGGCCATTGTAGTTATTGGTTTCGAGTATCAGACTTTCGAAAATTTTGATGGTTTCTCAACCACTCCTTAACTCCAAACTCCCATATCTCGCGAACGTAATGACGAACTCGACAAATTCCTGTTGCATCTGAAAGAAGAAACTCGCCCGATTACAAAGGTGTGTGTACTTTTCCCCTAGGCCATTCCAGTTATAGGTTTCGAGTATCAGACAAGCGAAAATTTTGATGGTTTCTCAAACATTCCGTAACTTCAAACTCCCATATCTCGCGAACGGAATGACGAACTCGAGAAATTCCTGTTGCATCTGAAAGTAGAAACTCGCCCGATTACAGTGGTGTGTGTCCTGTTCCCCTAGGCCATTCCAGTTATTGGTTTCGAGTATTAGACCAGCGAAAATTTCAATGGTTTCTCATCCATTCCTTAACTTCAAACTCCCATATCTCGCGAACGGATTGACGAACTCGAGAAATTCCGGTTGCATCTGAGAGTAGAAACTCGCCCGATTATAAAGCTATGTGTATTTATCCCCTAGGCCATAACAGTTATTGGTTTCGAGAATCAGACCAGCGAAAATTTCGATGGTTTCTCAACCATTCCTTAACTTCAAACTCCCATATCTCGCGAACGGATTGACGAACTCGAGAAATTCCTGTTGCATCTGAGAGTAGAAACTCGCCCGATTATAAAGCTATGTGTATTTATCCCCTAGGCCGTTGTAGTTATTGGTTTCGTGTATCAGACTTGCAAAAATTTTGATGGTTCCTCAACGATTCCTTAACTTCAAACTCCCATACCTCGCGAACGGATTGGCGAACTCGAGAAATTCCTGTTGCATCTGAAAGTGGAAACTCGCCCGATTACAATGGTGTTTGTACTTTTCCCCTAGGCCGTTCCAGTTATTGGTTTCGAGTATCAGACTTGCAAAAATTTTGATGGTTCCTCAACGATTCCTTAGCTTCAAACTCCCATACCTCGCGAACGGATTGACGAACTCGAGAATTTCCTATTGCATCTGAAAGCAGAGACTCGCCCGATTACAATGGTATGTGTATTTTTGCCCTAGGCCATAGTAGTCATTGGTCTCGAATATCAGACTTGCCAAAATTTTGATGGTTTCTCAACCATTCCTTAACTTCAAACTCCCATACCTCGCGAACGGATTGGCGAACTCGAGAAATTCCTGTTGCATCTGAAAGTGCAAACTCGCCCGATTACAACGGTGTTTGTATTTTTCCCCTAGGCCATTCCAGTTATTGGTTTCGAGTATCAGACTTGCGAAAATTTTGATGGTTTCTCAACCATTTCTTAACTTCAAACTCCCATACCTCGCGAACGGATTGGCGAACTCGAGAAATTCCTGTTGCATCTGAAAGTGGAAACTCGCCCGATTACAATGGTGTGTGTACTCTTCCCCTAGGCCATTCCAGTTATTGGTTTCGAGTATCAGACTTACGAAAATTTTGATGGTTTCTCAACCACTCCTTAACTTCAAACTCCCATATCTCGCGAACGGATTGACGAACTCGAGAGCTTCCTGTTGCACCTGGAAGTGGAAACTCGCCCGATTACAACGGTATGTGTATTTTTGCCCTAGGCCATAGTAGTCATTGGTCTCGAATATCAGACTTGCCAAAATTTTGATGGTTTCTCAACCATTCCTTAACTTCAAACTCCCATATCTCGCGAACGGATTGGCGAACTCGAGAAATTCCTGTTGCATCTGAAAGTGGAAACTCGCCCGATTACAATGGTGTGTGTACTTTTCCCCTAGGCCATTCCAGTTATAGGTTTCGAGTATCAGACCAGGGGAAATTTTGATGGCTTCTCAAACATTCCGTAACTTCAAACTCCCATATCTCGCGAACTGAATGACGAACTCGAGAAATTCCTGTTGCATCTGAAAGCAGAAACTGGCCCGATTACAACGGTATGTGTATTTTTCCCCTAGGCCATTGTAGTTATTGGTTTCGAGTATCAGACTTACGAAAATTTTGATGGTTTCTCAACCATTCCTTAACTTCAAACTCCCATACCTCGCGAACGGATTGGCGAACTCGAGAAATTCCTGTTGCATCTGAAAGTGGAAACTCGCCCGATTACAACGGTGTGTGTACTCTTCCCCTAGGCCATTCCAGTTATTGGTTTCGAGTATCAGACTTGCGAAAATTTTGATGGTTTCTCAACCATTCCTTAACTTCAAACTCCCATATCTCGCGAACGGATTGACGAACTGGAGAAATTCCTGTTGCATCTGAAAGTAGAAACTAGCCCGATTACAACGGTATGTGTATTTTTCCCCTAGGCCGTTGTAGTTATTGGTTTCGTGTATCAGACTTGCAAAAATTTTGATGGTTCCTCAACGATTCCTTAACTTCAAACTCCCATACCTCGCGAACGGATTGGCGAACTCGAGAAATTCCTGTTGCATCTGAAAGTGGAAACTCGCCCGATTACAATGGTGTTTGTACTTTTCCCCTAGGCCGTTCCAGTTATTGGTTTCGAGTATCAGACTTGCAAAAATTTTGATGGTTCCTCAACGATTCCTTAGCTTCAAACTCCCATACCTCGCGAACGGATTGACGAACTCGAGAATTTCCTATTGCATCTGAAAGCAGAGACTCGCCCGATTACAATGGTATGTGTATTTTTGCCCTAGGCCATAGTAGTCATTGGTCTCGAATATCAGACTTGCCAAAATTTTGATGGTTTCTCAACCATTCCTTAACTTCAAACTCCCATACCTCGCGAACGGATTGGCGAACTCGAGAAATTCCTGTTGCATCTGAAAGTGCAAACTCGCCCGATTACAACGGTGTTTGTATTTTTCCCCTAGGCCATTCCAGTTATTGGTTTCGAGTATCAGACTTGCGAAAATTTTGATGGTTTCTCAACCATTCCTTAACTTCAAACTCCCATACCTCGCGAACGGATTGGCGAACTCGAGAAATTCCTGTTGCATCTGAAAGTGGAAACTCGCCCGATTACAATGGTGTTTGTACTTTTCCCCTAGGCCGTTCCAGTTATTGGTTTCGAGTATCAGACTTGCAAAAATTTTGATGGTTCCTCAACGATTCCTTAGCTTCAAACTCCCATACCTCGCGAACGGATTGACGAACTCGAGAATTTCCTATTGCATCTGAAAGCAGAGACTCGCCCGATTACAATGGTATGTGTATTTTTGCCCTAGGCCATAGTAGTCATTGGTCTCGAATATCAGACTTGCCAAAATTTTGATGGTTTCTCAACCATTCCTTAACTTCAAACTCCCATACCTCGCGAACGGATTGGCGAACTCGAGAAATTCCTGTTGCATCTGAAAGTGCAAACTCGCCCGATTACAACGGTGTTTGTATTTTTCCCCTAGGCCATTCCAGTTATTGGTTTCGAGTATCAGACTTGCGAAAATTTTGATGGTTTCTCAACCATTCCTTAACTTCAAACTCCCATACCTCGCGAACGGATTGGCGAACTCGAGAAATTCCTGTTGCATCTGAAAGTGGAAACTCGCCCGATTACAATGGTGTGTGTACTCTTCCCCTAGGCCATTCCAGTTATTGGTTTCGAGTATCAGACTTACGAAAATTTTGATGGTTTCTCAACCATTCCTTAACTTCAAACTCCCATATCTCGCGAACGGATTGACGAACTGGAGAAATTCCTGTTGCATCTGAAAGTAGAAACTAGCCCGATTACAACGGTATGTGTATTTTTCCCCTAGGCCGTTGTAGTTATTGGTTTCGAGTATCAGACTTACGAAAATTTTGATGGTTTCTCAACCATTCCTTAACTTCAAACTGTCTTATCTCGCGAACGGATTGACGAACTCGAGAAATTCCTTTTGCATCTGAAAGTAGAAACTAGCCCGATTACAACGGTATGTGTATTTTTCCCCTAGGCCGTTGTAGTTATTGGTTTCGAGTATCAGACTTACGAAAATTTTGATGGTTTCTCAACCATTCCTTAACTTCAAACTCCCATATCTCGCGAACGGATTGACGAACTCGAGAACTTCCTGTTGCACCTGGAAGTGGAAACTCGCCCGATTACAACGGTATGTGTATTTTTGCCCTAGGCCATAGTAGTCATTGGTCTCGAATATCAGACTTGCCAAAATTTTGATGGATTCCCAACCATTCCTTAACTTCAAACTCCCATATCTCGCGAACGGATTGACGAACTCGAGAAATTCCTGTTGCATCTGAAAGTAGAAACTCGCCCGATTACAGTGGTGTGTGTTCTTTTCCCCTAGGCCATTCCACTTATTGGTTTCGAGAATTAGACCAGCGAAAATTTCGATGGTTTCTCAACCATTCCTTAACTTCAAACTCCCATATCTCGCGAACGGATTGACGAACTCGAGAAATTCCTGTTGCTTCTGAAAGTGGAAACTCGCCCGATTACAATGGTGTTTGTACTTTTCCCCTAGGCCGTTCCAGTTATTGGTTTCGAGTATCAGACTTGCCAAAATTTTGATGGTTTCTCAACCATTCCTTAACTTCAAACTCCCATATCTCGCGAACGGATCGACGAACTCGTGAACTTCCCGTTGCATCTGGTAGTAGAAACTCGCCCGATTACAATGGTGTGTGTACTTTTCCCCTAGGCCATTCCAGTTATTGGTTTCGAGAATTAGACCAGCGAAAATTTCGATGGTTTCTCAACCATTCCGTAACTTCAAACTCCCATATCTCGCGAACGGATTGACGAACTCGAGAAATTCCTGTTGCTTCTGAGAGTAGAAACTCGCCCGATTATGAAGCTATGTGTATTTATCCCCTAGGCCATTCCAGTTATTGGTTTCGAGTATCAGACCAGTGAAAATTTTGATGGTTTCTCAACCATTCCTTAACTTCAAACTCCCATATCTCACGAACGGATTGACGAACTCCAGAAATTCCTGTTGCATCTGAAAGTAGAAACTCGCCCGATTACAAAGCTATGTGTATTTTCCCCTAGGCCTCTGTTGTTATTGGTTTCGAGTATCAGACTTCCGAAAATTTTGATGGTTTCTCAACGATTCCTTAACTTCAAACTCCCATACCTCGCGAACGGATTGGCGAACTCGAGAAATTCCTGTTGCATCTGAACGTGGAAACTCGCCCGATTACAATGGTGTGTGTACTCTTCCCGTAGGCCATTCCAGTTATTGGTTTCGAGTATCAGACCAGCGAAAATTTCGATGGTTTCTCAACCATTCCGTAACTTCAAACTCCCATATCTCGCGAACGGATTGACGAACTCGAGAAATTCCTGTTGCATCTGAAAGTGGAAACTCGCCCGATTACAATGGTGTGTGTACTCTTCCCCTAGGCCATTCCAGTTATTGGTTTCGAGTATCAGACTTGCGAAAATTTTGATGGTTTCTCAAACATTCCTTAACTTCAAACTCCCATATCTCTCGAACGGATTGACGAACTCGAGAATTTCCTATTGCATCTGAAAGCAGAAACACGCCCGATTACAACGGTATGTGTATTTTTGCCCTAGGCCATAGTAGTCATTGGTCTCGAATATCAGACTTGTGAAAATTTTGATGGTTTCTCAACCACTCCTTAACTTCAAACTCCCATACCTCGGGAACGGATTGGCGAACTCGAGAAATTCCTGTTGCATCTGAAAGTGGAAACTCGCCCGATTACAATGGTGTGTGTACTCTTCCCCTAGGCCATTCCAGTTATTGGTTTCGAGTATCAGACTTGCGAAAATTTTGATGGTTTCTCAACCATTCCTTAACTTCAAACTCCCATACCTCGCGAACGGATTGGCGAACTCGAGAAATTCCTGTTGCATCTGAAAGTGGAAACTCGCCCGATTACAATGGTGTGTGTACTCTTCCCCTAGGCCATTCCAGTTATTGGTTTCGAGTATCAGACTTACGAAAATTTTGATGGTTTCTCAACCACTCCTTAACTTCAAACTCCCATATCTCGCGAACGGATTGACGAACTCGAGAGCTTCCTGTTGCACCTGGAAGTGGAAACTCGCCCGATTACAACGGTATGTGTATTTTTGCCCTAGGCCATAGTAGTCATTGGTCTCGAATATCAGACTTGCCAAAATTTTGATGGTTTCTCAACCATTCCTTAACTTCAAACTCCCATATCTCGCGAACGGATAGGCGAACTCGAGAAATTCCTGTTCCATCTGAAAGTGGAAACTCGCCCGATTACAATGGTGTGTGTACTTTTCCCCTAGGCCATTCCAGTTATAGGTTTCGAGTATCAGACCAGTGGAAATTTTGATGGCTTCTCAAACATTCCGTAACTTCAAACTCCCATATCTCGCGAACTGAATGACGAACTCGAGAAATTCCTGTTGCATCTGAAAGTAGAAACTGGCCCGATTACAACGGTATGTGTATTTTTCCCCTAGGCCATTGTAGTTATTGGTTTCGAGTATCAGACTTACGAAAATTTTGATGGTTTCTCAACCATTCCTTAACTTCAAACTCCCATATCTCACGAACGGATTGACGAACTCCAGAAATTCCTGTTGCATCTGAAAGTAGAAACTCGCCCGATTACAAAGCTATGTGTATTTTTCCCCTAGGCCTCTGTAGTTATTGGTTTCGAGTATCAGACTTGCGAAAATTTTGATGGTTTCTCAACGATTCCTTCACTTCAAACTCCCATACCTCGCGAACGGATTGGCGAACTCGAGAAATTCCTGTTGCATCTGAAAGTGGAAACTCGCCCGATTACAATGGTGTGTGTACTCTTCCCCTAGGCCATTCCAGTTATTGGTTTCGAGTATCAGACTTGCGAAAATTTTGATGGTTTCTCAACCATTCCTTAACTTCAAACTGTCTTATCTCGCGAACGGATTGACGAACTCGAGAAATTCCTTTTGCATCTGAAAGTAGAAACTAGCCCGATTACAACGGTATGTGTATTTTTCCCCTAGGCCTTGTAGTTATTGGTTTCGAGTATCAGACTTACGAAAATTTTGATGGTTTCTCAACCATTCCTTAACTTCAAACTCCCATATCTCGCGTACGGATTGACGAACTGGAGAAATTCCTGTTGCATCTGATAGTAGAAACTCGCCCGATTACAAAGCTATGTGTATTTTTCCCCTAGGCCTCTGTAGTAATTGGTTTCGAGTATCAGACTTGCGAAAATTTTGATGGTTTCTCAACGATTCCTTAACTTCAAACTCCCATACCTCGCGAACGGATTGGCGAACTCGAGAAATTCCTGTTGCATCTGAAAGTGGAAACTCGCCCGATTAGAATGGTGTGTGTACTCTTCCCCTAGGCCATTCTAGTTATTGGTTTCGAGTATCAGACTTGCGAAAATTTTGATGGTTTCTCAACCACTCCTTAACTTCAAACTCCCATATCTCGCGAACGGATTGACGAACTCGAGAACTTCCTGTTGCACCTGGAAGTGGAAACTCGCCCGATTACAACGGTATGTGTATTTTTGTCCTATGCCATAGTAGTCATTGGTCTCGAATATCAGACTTGCCAAAATTTTGATGGATTCTCAACCATTCCTTAACTTCAAACTCCCATATCTCGCGAACGGATTGACGAACTCGAGAAATTCCTGTTGCATCTGAAAGTAGAAACTCGCCCGATTACAGTGGTGTGTGTTCTTTTCCCCTAGGCCATTCCACTTATTGGTTTCGAGAATTAGACCAGCGAAAATTTCGATGGTATCTCAACCATTCCTTAACTTCAAACTCCCATATCTCGCGAACGGATTGACGAACTCGAGAAATTCCTGTTGCTTCTGAAAGTGGAAACTCGCCCGATTACAATGGTGTTTGTACTTTTCCCCTAGGCCGTTCCAGTTATTGGTTTCGAGTATCAGACTTGCCAAAATTTTGATGGTTTCTCAACCATTCCTTAACTTCAAACTCCCATATCTCGCGAACGGATCGACGAACTCGTGAACTTCCCGTTGCATCTGGTAGTAGAAACTCGCCCGATTACAATGGTGTGTGTACTTTTCCCCTAGGCCATTCCAGTTATTGGTTTCGAGAATTAGACCAGCGAAAATTTCGATGGTTTCTCAACCATTCCGTAACTTCAAACTCCCATATCTCGCGAACGGATTGACGAACTCGAGAAATTCCTGTTTCTTCTGAGAGTAGAAACTCGCCCGATTATGAAGCTATGTGTATTTATCCCCTAGGCCATTCCAGTTATTGGTTTCGAGTATCAGACCAGTGAAAATTTTGATGGTTTCTCAACCATTCCTTAACTTCAAACTCCCATATCTCACGAACGGATTGACGAACTCCAGAAATTCCTGTTGCATCTGAAAGTAGAAACTCGCCCGATTACAAAGCTATGTGTATTTTTCCCCTAGGCCTCTGTTGTTATTGGTTTCGAGTATCAGACTTCCGAAAATTTTGATGGTTTCTCAACGATTCCTTAACTTCAAACTCCCATACCTCGCGAACGGATTGGCGAACTCGAGAAATTCCTGTTGCATCTGAACGTGGAAACTCGCCCGATTACAATGGTGTGTGTACTCTTCCCGTAGGCCATTCCAGTTATTGGTTTCGAGTATCAGACTTGCGAAAATTTTGATGGTTTCTCAACCATTCCTTAACTTCAAACTCCCATACCTCGCGAACGGATTGGCGAACTCGAGAAATTCCTGTTGCATCTGAAAGTGGAAACTCGCCCGATTACAATGGTGTGTGTACTCTTCCCCTAGGCCATTCCAGTTATTGGTTTCGAGTATCAGACTTGCGAAAATTTTGATGGTTTCTCAAACATTCCTTAACTTCAAACTCCCATATCTCTCGAACGGATTGACGAACTCGAGAATTTCCTATTGCATCTGAAAGCAGAAACACGCCCGATTACAACGGTATGTGTATTTTTGCCCTAGGCCATAGTAGTCATTGGTCTCGAATATCAGACTTGGGAAAATTTTAATGGTTTCTCAACCACTCCTTAACTTCAAACTCCCATACCTCGCGAACGGATTGGCGAACTCGAGAAATTCCTGTTGCATCTGAAAGTGGAAACTCGCCCGATTACAATGGTGTGTGTACTCTTCCCCTAGGCCATTCCAGTTATTGGTTTCGAGTATCAGACTTACGAAAATTTTGATGGTTTCTCAACCACTCCTTAACTTCAAACCCCCATATCTCGCGAACGGATTGACGAACTCGAGAGCTTCCTGTTGCACCTGGAAGTGGAAACTCGCCCGATTACAACGGTATGTGTATTTTTGCCCTAGGCCATAGTAGTCATTGGTCTCGAATATCAGACTTGCCAAAATTTTGATGGTTTCTCAACCATTCCTTAACTTCAAACTCCCATATCTCGCGAACGGATTGGCGAACTCGAGAAATTCCTGTTGCATCTGAAAGTGGAAACTCGCCCGATTACAATGGTGTGTGTACTTTTCCCCTAGGCCATTCCAGTTATAGGTTTCGAGTATCAGACCAGTGGAAATTTTGATGGCTTCTCAAACATTCCGTAACTTCAAACTCCCATATCTCGCGAACTGAATGACGAACTCGAGAAATTCCTGTTGCATCTGAAAGTAGAAACTGGCCCGATTACAACGGTATGTGTATTTTTCCCCTAGGCCATTGTAGTTATTGGTTTCGAGTATCAGACTTACGAAAATTTTGATGGTTTCTCAACCATTCCTTAACTTCAAACTCCCATATCTCACGAACGGATTGACGAACTCCAGAAATTCCTGTTGCATCTGAAAGTAGAAACTCGCCCGATTACAAAGCTATGTGTATTTTTCCCCTAGGCCTCTGTAGTTATTGGTTTCGAGTATCAGACTTGCGAAAATTTTGATGGTTTCTCAACGATTCCTTAACTTCAAACTCCCATACCTCGCGAACGGATTGGCGAACTCGAGAAATTCCTGTTGCATCTGAAAGTGGAAACTCGCCCGATTACAATGGTGTGTGTACTCTTCCCCTAGGCCATTCCAGTTATTGGTTTCGAGTATCAGACTTGCGAAAATTTTGATGGTTTCTCAACCATTCCTTAACTTCAAACTGTCTTATCTCGCGAACGGATTGACGAACTCGAGAAATTCCTTTTGCATCTGAAAGTAGAAACTAGCCCGGTTACAACGGTATGTGTATTTTTCCCCTAGGCCGTTGTAGTTATTGGTTTCGAGTATCAGACTTACGAAAATTTTGATGGTTTCTCAACCATTCCTTAACTTCAAACTCCCATATCTCGCGTACGGATTGACGAACTGGAGAAATTCCTGTTGCATCTGATAGTAGAAACTCGCCCGATTACAAAGCTATGTGTATTTTTCCCCTAGGCCTCTGTAGTAATTGGTTTCGAGTATCAGACTTGCGAAAATTTTGATGGTTTCTCAACGATTCCTTAACTTCAAACTCCCATACCTCGCGAACGGATTGGCGAACTCGAGAAATTCCTGTTGCATCTGAAAGTGGAAACTCGCCCGATTAGAATGGTGTGTGTACTCTTCCCCTAGGCCATTCTAGTTATTGGTTTCGAGTATCAGACTTGCGAAAATTTTGATGGTTTCTCAACCACTCCTTAACTTCAAACTCCCATATCTCGCGAACGGATTGACGAACTCGAGAACTTCCTGTTGCACCTGGAAGTGGAAACTCGCCCGATTACAACGGTATGTGTATTTTTGCCCTAGGCCATAGTAGTCATTGGTCTCGAATATCAGACTTGCCAAAATTTTGATGGATTCTCAACCATTCCTTAACTTCAAACTCCCATATCTCGCGAACGGATTGACGAACTCGAGAAATTCCTGTTGCATCTGTAAGTGGAAACGTGCCCGATTACAATGGTGTTTGTATTTTTCCCCTAGGCCATTCCAGTTATAGGTTTCGAATATCAGACTTGCCAAAATTTTGATGGTTTCTCAACCATTCCTTAACTTCAAACTGTCTTATCTCGCGAACGGATTGACGAACTCGAGAAATTCCTTTTGCATCTGAAAGTAGAAACTAGCCCGATTACAACGGTATGTGTATTTTTCCCCTAGCCCGTTGTAGTTATTGGTTTCGAGTATCAGACTTACGAATATTTTGATGGTTCCTCAACGATTCCTTAACTTCAAACTCCCATACCTCGCGAACGGATTGGCGAACTCGTGAACATCCGGTTGCATCTGGTAGTAGAAACTCGCCCGATTACAATGGTGTGTGTACTTTTCCCCTAGGCCATTCTAGTTATTGGTTTCGAGTATCAGACCAGCGAAAATTTTGATGGTTTCTCAACCACTCCTTAACTTCAAACTCCCATATCTCGCGAACGGATTGACGAACTCGAGAACTTCCTGTTGCACCTGGAAGTGGAAACTCGCCCGATTACAACGGTATGTGTATTTTTGCCCTAGGCCATAGTAGTCATTGGTCTCGAATATCAGACTTGCCAAAATTTTGATGGATTCTCAACCATTCCTTAACTTCAAACTCCCATATCTCGCGAACGGATTGACGAACTCGAGAAATTCCTGTTGCATCTGAAAGTAGAAACTCGCCCGATTACAGTGGTGTGTGTTCTTTTCCCCTAGGCCATTCCACTTATTGGTTTCGAGAATTAGACCAGCGAAAATTTCGATGGTTTCTCAACCATTCCTTAACTTCAAACTCCCATATCTCGCGAACGGATTGACGAACTCGAGAAATTCCTGTTGCTTCTGAAAGTGGAAACTCGCCCGATTACAATGGTGTTTGTACTTTTCCCCTAGGCCGTTCCAGTTATTGGTTTCGAGTATCAGACTTGCCAAAGTTTTGATGGTTTCTCAACCATTCCTTAACTTCAAACTCCCATATCTCGCGAACGGATCGACGAACTCGTGAACTTCCCGTTGCATCTGGTAGTAGAAACTCGCCCGATTACAATGGTGTGTGTACTTTTCCCCTAGGCCATTCCAGTTATTGGTTTCGAGAATTAGACCAGCGAAAATTTCGATGGTTTCTCAACCATTCCGTAACTTCAAACTCCCATATCTCGCGAACGGATTGACGAACTCGAGAAATTCCTGTTGCTTCTGAGAGTAGAAACTCGCCCGATTATGAAGCTATGTGTATTTATCCCCTAGGCCATTCCAGTTATTGGTTTCGAGTATCAGACCAGTGAAAATTTTGATGGTTTCTCAACCATTCCTTAACTTCAAACTCCCATATCTCACGAACGGATTGACGAACTCCAGAAATTCCTGTTGCATCTGAAAGTAGAAACTCGCCCGATTACAAAGCTATGTGTATTTTTCCCCTAGGCCTCTGTTGTTATTGGTTTCGAGTATCAGACTTCCGAAAATTTTGATGGTTTCTCAACGATTCCTTAACTTCAAACTCCCATACCTCGCGAACGGATTGGCGAACTCGAGAAATTCCTGTTGCATCTGAACGTGGAAACTCGCCCGATTACAATGGTGTGTGTACTCTTCCCGTAGGCCATTCCAGTTATTGGTTTCGAGTATCAGACTTGCGAAAATTTTGATGGTTTCTCAACCATTCCTTAACTTCAAACTCCCATACCTCGCGAACGGATTGGCGAACTCGAGAAATTCCTGTTGCATCTGAAAGTGGAAACTCGCCCGATTACAATGGTGTGTGTACTCTTCCCCTAGGCCATTCCAGTTATTGGTTTCGAGTATCAGACTTGCGAAAATTTTGATGGTTTCTCAAACATTCCTTAACTTCAAACTCCCATATCTCTCGAACGGATTGACGAACTCGAGAATTTCCTATTGCATCTGAAAGCAGAAACACGCCCGATTACAACGGTATGTGTATTTTTGCCCTAGGCCATAGTAGTCATTGGTCTCGAATATCAGACTTGGGAAAATTTTGATGGTTTCTCAACCACTCCTTAACTTCAAACTCCCATACCTCGGGAACGGATTGGCGAACTCGAGAAATTCCTGTTGCATCTGAAAGTGGAAACTCGCCCGATTACAATGGTGTGTGTACTCTTCCCCTAGGCCATTCCAGTTATTGGTTTCGAGTATCAGACTTGCGAAAATTTTGATGGTTTCTCAACCATTCCTTAACTTCAAACTCCCATACCTCGCGAACGGATTGGCGAACTCGAGAAATTCCTGTTGCATCTGAAAGTGGAAACTCGCCCGATTACAATGGTGTGTGTACTCTTCCCCTAGGCCATTCCAGTTATTGGTTTCGAGTATCAGACTTACGAAAATTTTGATGGTTTCTCAACCACTCCTTAACTTCAAACTCCCATATCTCGCGAACGGATTGACGAACTCGAGAGCTTCCTGTTGCACCTGGAAGTGGAAACTCGCCCGATTACAACGGTATGTGTATTTTTGCCCTAGGCCATAGTAGTCATTGGTCTCGAATATCAGACTTGCCAAAATTTTGATGGTTTCTCAACCATTCCTTAACTTCAAACTCCCATATCTCGCGAACGGATTGGCGAACTCGAGAAATTCCTGTTGCATCTGAAAGTGGAAACTCGCCCGATTACAATGGTGTGTGTACTTTTCCCCTAGGCCATTCCAGTTATAGGTTTCGAGTATCAGACCAGTGGAAATTTTGATGGCTTCTCAAACATTCCGTAACTTCAAACTCCCATATCTCGCGAACTGAATGACGAACTCGAGAAATTCCTGTTGCATCTGAAAGTAGAAACTGGCCCGATTACAACGGTATGTGTATTTTTCCCCTAGGCCATTGTAGTTATTGGTTTCGAGTATCAGACTTACGAAAATTTTGATGGTTTCTCAACCATTCCTTAACTTCAAACTCCCATATCTCACGAACGGATTGACGAACTCCAGAAATTCCTGTTGCATCTGAAAGTAGAAACTCGCCCGATTACAAAGCTATGTGTATTTTTCCCCTAGGCCTCTGTAGTTATTGGTTTCGAGTATCAGACTTGCGAAAATTTTGATGGTTTCTCAACGATTCCTTAACTTCAAACTCCCATACCTCGCGAACGGATTGGCGAACTCGAGAAATTCCTGTTGCATCTGAAAGTGGAAACTCGCCCGATTACAATGGTGTGTGTACTCTTCCCCTAGGCCATTCTAGTTATTGGTTTCGAGTATCAGACTTGCGAAAATTTTGATGGTTTCTCAACCACTCCTTAACTTCAAACTCCCATATCTCGCGAACGGATTGACGAACTCGAGAACTTCCTGTTGCATCTGGAAGTGGAAACTCGCCCGATTACAACGGTATGTGTATTTTTGCCCTAGGCCATAGTAGTCATTGGTCTCGAATATCAGACTTGCCAAAATTTTGATGGATTCTCAACCATTCCTTAACTTCAAACTCCCATATCTCGCGAACGGATTGACGAACTCGAGAAATTCCTGTTGCATCTGTAAGTGGAAACGTGCCCGATTACAATGGTGTTTGTATTTTTCCCCTAGGCCATTCCAGTTATAGGTTTCGAATATCAGACTTGCCAAAATTTTGATGGTTTCTCAACCATTCCTTAACTTCAAACTGTCTTATCTCGCGAACGGATTGACGAACTCGAGAAACTCCTTTTGCATCTGAAAGTAGAAACTAGCCCGATTACAACGGTATGTGTATTTTTCCCCTAGCCCGTTGTAGTTATTGGTTTCGAGTATCAGACTTACGAATATTTTGATGGTTCCTCAACGATTCCTTAACTTCAAACTCCCATACCTCGCGAACGGATTGGCGAACTCGTGAACATCCGGTTGCATCTGGTAGTAGAAACTCGCCCGATTACAATGGTGTGTGTACTTTTCCCCTAGGCCATTCTAGTTATTGGTTTCGAGTATCAGACCAGCGAAAACTTTGATGGTTTCTCAATCATTCCTTAACTCCAAACTCCCATATCTCGCGAACGGAATGACGAACTCGAGACATTCCTGTTGCATCTGAAAGAAGATGCTCGCCCGATAACAAAGGTGTGTGTACCTTTCCCCTAGGCCATTCTAGTTATAGGTTTCGAGTATCAGACCAGCGAAAATTTCGATGGTTTCTCAACCATTCCTTAACTTCAAACTCCCATATCTCGCGAACGGATTGACGAACTCGAGAAATTCCTGTTGCATCTGAGAGTAGACACTCGCCCGATTATAAAGCTATGTGTATTTATCCCCTAGGCCGTTGTAGTTATTGGTTTCGTGTATCAGACTTGCAAAAATTTTGATGGTTCCTCAACGATTCCTTAACTTCAAACTCCCATACCTCGCGAACGGATTGGCGAACTCGAGAAATTCCTGTTGCATCTGAAAGAGGAAACTCGCCCGATTACAATGGTGTTTGTACTTTTCCCCTAGGCCGTGCCAGTTATTGGTTTCGAGTATCAGACTTGCAAAAATTTTGATGGTTCCTCAACGATTCCTTAGCTTCAAACTCCCATACCTCGCGAACGGATTGACGAACTCGAGAATTTCCTATTGCATCTGAAAGCAGAGACTCGCCCGATTACAATGGTATGTGTATTTTTGCCCTAGGCCATAGTAGTCATTGGTCTCGAATATCAGACTTGCCAAAATTTTGATGGTTTCTCAACCATTCCTTAACTTCAAACTCCCATATCTCGCGAACGGATTGACGAACTCGAGAAATTCCTGTTGCATCTGAAAGTGCAAACTCGCCCGATTACAACGGTGTTTGTATTTTTCCCCTAGGCCATTCCAGTTATAGGTTTCGAATATCAGACTTGCCAAAATTTTGATGGTTTCTCAACCATTCCTTAACTTCAAACTCCCATATCTCGCGAACGGATCGACGAACTCGTGAACTTCCGGTTGCATCTGGTAGTAGAAACTCGCCCGATTACAATGGTGTGTGTACTTTTCCCCTAGGCCATTGTAGTTATTGGTTTCTAGTATCAGACCAGCGAAAATTTTGATGGTTTCTCAATCATTCCTTAATTCCAAACTCCCATATCTCGCGAACGGAATGACGAACTCGAGACATTCCTGTTGCATCTGAAAGTAGAAACTCGCCCGATAACAAAGGTGTGTGTACTTTTCCCCTAGGCCATTCCAGTTATAGGTTTCGAGTATCAGACCAGCGAAAATATTGATGGTTTCTCAAACATTCCGTAACTTCAAACTCCCATATCTCGCGAACGGAATAACGAACTCGAGAAATTCCTGTTGCATCTGAAAGTAGAAACTCGCCCGATTACAATGGGGTGTGTACTTTTCCCCTAGGCCATTCCAATTATTGGTTTCGAGTATCAGACCAGCGAAAATCTTGATGGTTTCTCAACCATTCCTTAACTTCAAACTGTCTTATCTCGCGAACGGATTGACGAACTCGAGAAATTCCTTTTGCATCTGAAAGTAGAAACTAGCCCGATTACAACGGTATGTGTATTTTTCCCCTAGGCCGTTGTAGTTATTGGTTTCGAGTATCAGACTTACGAAAATTTTGATGGTTTCTCAACCATTCCTTAACTTCAAACTCCCATATCTCGCGAACGGATTGACGAACTGGAGAAATTCCTGTTGCATCTGAAAGTAGAAACTCGCCCGATTACAAAGCTATGTGTATTTTTCCCCTAGGCCTCTGTAGTTATTGGTTTCGAGTATCAGACTTGCGAAAATTTTGATGGTTTCTCAACGATTCCTTAACTTCAAACTCCCATATCTCGCGAACGGAATGACGAACTCGAGAAATTCCTGTTGCATCTGAAAGTAGAATCTCGCCCGATTACAAAGCTATGTGTATTTTTCCCCTAGGCCTCTGTAGTTATTGGTTTCGAGTATCAGACTTGCGAAAATTTTGATGGTTTCTCAAGCATTCCTTAACTTCAAACCCCCATATCTCGCGAACGGATTGACGAATCCGAAAAATTTCTGTTGCATCTTAAAGTAGAAACTCTCCCGATAACAACGGTATGTGTATTTTTCCCCTAGGCCATTGTAGTTATTGGTTTCGAGTATCAGGCCAGTGGAAATTTTGATGGCTTCTCAAACATTCCGTAACTTCAAACTCCCATATCTCGCGAACGGATTGAAGAACTCGAGACATTCCTGTTGCATGTGAGAGTAGAAACTCGCCCGATTATACAGCTATGTGTATTTTTCCCCTAGGCCGTTGTAGTTATTGGTTTCGAGTATCAGACTTGCGAAAATTTTGATGGTTCCTCAACGATTCCTTAACTTCAAACTCCCATACCTCGCGAACGGATTGGCGAACTCGAGAAATTCCTGTTGCATCTGAAAGTGGAAACTCGCCCGATTACAATGGTGTGTGTACTTTTCCCCTAGACCATTCCAGTTATAGGTTTCGAGTATCAGACCAGTGGAAATTTTGATGGCTTCTCAAACATTCCGTAACTTCAAACTCCCATATCTCGCGAACGGATTGACGAACTCGAGAACTTCCTGTTGCACCTGGAAGCGGAAACTCGCCCGATTACAACGGTATGTGTATTTTTCCCTAGGCCATTGTAGTTATTGGTTTCGAGTATCAGACTTGCGAAAATTTTGATGGTTCCTCAACGATTCCTTAACTTCAAACTCCCATACCTCGCGAACGGATTGGCGAAATCGAGAAATTCCTGTTGCACCTGAAAGGGGAAACTCGCCAGATTACAATGGTGTTTGTACTTTCCCCTAGGCCGTTCCAGTTATTGGTTTCGAGTATCAGATTTGCGAAAATTTTGATGGTTTCTCAACCACTCCTTGACTCCAAACTCCCATATCTCGCGAACGTAATGACGAACTCGAGAAATTCCTGGTGCATCTGAAAGAAGAAACTCGCCCGATTACAAAGGTGTGTTTACTTTTCCCCTAGGCCATTCCAGTTATAGGTTTCGAGTATCAGACCAGCGAAAATTTCGATGGTTTCTCAACCATTCCTTAACTTCAAACTCCCATATCTCGCGAACAGATTGACGAACTCGAGAAATTCCTGTTGCATCTGAGAGTAGAAACTCGCCCGATTATATAGCTATGTGTATTTATCCCCTAGGCCATTCCAGTTATTGGTTTCGAGTATCAGACCAGCGAAAATTTCGATGGTTTCTCAACCATTCCTTAACTTCAAACTCCCATATCTCGCGAACGGATTGACGAACTAGAGAAATTCCTGTTGCATCTGAGACTAGAAACTCGCCCGATTATAAAGCTATGTGTATTTTTCCCCTAGGCCGTTGTAGTTATTGGTTTCGAGTATCAGATTTGCGAAAATTTTGATGGTTTCTCAACCACTCCTTGACTCCAAACTCCCATATCTCGCGAACGTAATGACGAACTCGAGAAATTCCTGGTGCATCTGAAAGAAGAAACTCGCCCGATTACAAAGGTGTGTTTACTTTTCCCCTAGGCCATTCCAGTTATAGGTTTCGAGTATCAGACCAGCGAAAATTTTGATGGTTTCTCAAACATTCCGTAACTTCAAACTCCCATATCTCGCGAACTGATTGACGAACTCCAGAAATTCCTGTTGCATCTGAAAGTAGAAACTCGCCCGATTACAAAGCTGTGTGTATTTTTCCCCTAAGCCTCTGTAGTTATTGGTTTCGAGTTTCAGACTTGCGAAAATTTTGATGGTTTCTCAACGATTCCTTAACTTCAAACTCCCATACCTCGCGAACGGATTGGCGAACTCGAGAAATTCCTGTTGCATCTGAAAGTGGAAACTCGCCCGATTACAATGGTGTGTGTACTCTTCCCCTAAGCCATTCTAGTTATTGGTTTCGAGTATCAGACTTGCGAAAATTTTGATGGTTTCTCAACCATTCCTTAACTTCAAACTCCCATATCTCGCGAACGGATTGACGAACTCGAGAAATTCCTGTTGCATCTGAGAGTAGAAACTCGCCCGATTATAAAGCTATGTGTATTTTTCCCCTAGGCCGCTGTAGTTATTGGTTTCGAGTATCAGACTTGCCAAAATTTTGATGGTTCCTCAACGATTCCTTAACTTCAAACTCCCATACCTCGCTAACAGATTGGCGAACTCGAGAATTTCCTGTTGCATCTGAAAGTGGAAACTCGCCCGATTACAATGGTGTGTGTACTTTTCCCCTAGGCCATTCCAGTTATAGGTTTCGAGTATCAGACCAGTGGAAATTTTGATGGCTTCTCAAACATTCCGTAACTTCAAACTCCCATATCTCGCGAACTGAATGACGAACTCGAGAAATTCCTGTTGCATCTGAAAGTAGAAACTCGCCCGATTACAACGGTATGTGTATTTTTCCCCAAGGCCATTGTAGTTATTGGTTTCGAGTATCAGACTTACGAAAATTTTGATGGTTTCTCAACCATTCCTTAACTTCAAACTCTCATATCTCGCGAACGGATTGACGAACTCCAGAAATTCCTGTTGCATCTGAAAGTAGAAACTCGCCCGATTACAAAGCTATGTGTATTTTTCCCCTAGGCCATTCCAGTTATAGGTTTCGAGTATCAGACCAGTGGAAATTTTGATGGCTTCTCAAACATTCCGTAACTTCAAACTCCCATATCTCGCGAACTGAATGACGAACTCGAGAAATTCCTGTTGCATCTGAAAGTAGAAACTCGCCCGATTACAACGGTATGTGTATTTTCCCCCTAAGCCATTGTAGTTATTGGTTTCGAGTATCAGACTTACGAAAATATTGATGGTTTCTCAACCATTCCTTAACTTCAAACTCCCATATCTCGCGAACTGATTGACGAACTCCAGAAATTCCTGTTGCATCTGAAAGTAGAAACTCGCCCGATTACAATGCTGTGTGTATTTTTCCCCTAAGCCTCTGTAGTTATTGGTTTCGAGTTTCAGACTTGCGAAAATTTTGATGGTTTCTCAACGATTCCTTAACTTCAAACTCCCATACCTCGCGAACGGATTGGCGAACTCGAGAAATTCCTGTTGCATCTGAAAGTGGAAACTCGCCCGATTACAATGGTGTGTGTACTCTTCCCCTAAGCCATTCTAGTTATTGGTTTCGAGTATCAGACTTGCGAAAATTTTGATGGTTTCTCAACCATTCCTTAACTTCAAACTCCCATATCTCGCGAACGGATTGACGAACTCGAGAAATTCCTGTTGCATCTGAGAGTAGAAACTCGCCCGATTATAAAGCTATGTGTATTTTTCCCCTAGGCCGCTGTAGTTATTGGTTTCGAGTATCAGACTTGCCAAAATTTTGATGGTTCCTCAACGATTCCTTAACTTCAAACTCCCATACCTCGCTAACAGATTGGCGAACTCGAGAATTTCCTGTTGCATCTGAAAGTGGAAACTCGCCCGATTACAATGGTGTGTGTACTTTTCCCCTAGGCCATTCCAGTTATAGGTTTCGAGTATCAGACCAGTGGAAATTTTGATGGCTTCTCAAACATTCCGTAACTTCAAACTCCCATATCTCGCGAACTGAATGACGAACTCGAGAAATTCCTGTTGCATCTGAAAGTAGAAACTCGCCCGATTACAACGGTATGTGTATTTTTCCCCTAGGCCATTGTAGTTATTGGTTTCGAGTATCAGACTTACGAAAATTTTGATGGTTTCTCAACCATTCCTTAACTTCAAACTCTCATATCTCGCGAACGGATTGACGAACTCCAGAAATTCCTGTTGCATCTGAAAGTAGAAACTCGCCCGATTACAAAGCTATGTGTATTTTTCCCCTAGGCCATTCCAGTTATAGGTTTCGAGTATCAGACCAGTGGAAATTTTGATGGCTTCTCAAACATTCCGTAACTTCAAACTCCCATATCTCGCGAACTGAATGACGAACTCGAGAAATTCCTGTTGCATCTGAAAGTAGAAACTCGCCCGATTACAACGGTATGTGTATTTTCCCCCTAGGCCATTGTAGTTATTGGTTTCGAGTATCAGACTTACGAAAATATTGATGGTTTCTCAACCATTCCTTAACTTCAAACTCCCATATCTCGCGAACTGATTGACGAACTCCAGAAATTCCTGTTGCATCTGAAAGTAGAAACTCGCCCGATTACAAAGCTGTGTGTATTTTTCCCCTAAGCCTCTGTAGTTATTGGTTTCGAGTTTCAGACTTGCGAAAATTTTGATGGTTTCTCAACGATTCCTTAACTTCAAACTCCCATACCTCGCGAACGGATTGGCGAACTCGAGAAATTCCTGTTGCATCTGAAAGTGGAAACTCGCCCGATTACAATGGTGTCTGTACTCTTCCCCTAGGCCATTCCAGTTATTGGTTTCGAGTATCAGACTTGCGAAAATTTTGATGGTTTCTCAACCATTCCTTAACTTCAAACTCCCATATGTCGCGAACGGATTGACGAACTCGAGAAATTCCAGTTGCATCTGAGAGTAGAAACTCGCCCGATTATAAAGCTATGTGTATTTTTCCCCTAGGCCGTTGTAGTTATTGGTTTCGAGTATCAGACTTGCGAAAATTTTGATGGTTCCTCAACGATTCCTTAACTTCAAACTCCCATACCTTGCGAACGGATTGGCGAACTCGAGAATTTCCTGTTGCATCTGAAAGTGGAAACTCGCCCGAGTACAATGGTGTGTGTACTTTTCCCCTAGGCCATTCCAGTTATAGGTTTCGAGTATCAGACCAGTGGAAATTTTGATGGCTTCTCAAACATTCCGTAACTTCAAACTCCCATATCTCGCGAACTGAATGACGAACTCGAGAAATTCCTGTTGCATCTGAAAGTAGAAACTCGCCCGAATACAACGGTATGTGTATTTTTCCCCTAGGCCATTGTAGTTATTGGTTTCCAGTATCAGACTTACGAAAATTTTGATGGTTTCTCAACCATTCCTTAACTTCAAACTCCCATATCTCGCGAACGGATTGACGAACTCCAGAAATTCCTGTTGCATCTGAAAGTAGAAACTCGCCCGATTACAAAGCTATGTGTATTTTTCCCCTAGGCCTCTGTAGTTATTGGTTTCGAGTATCAGACTTGCAAAAATTTTGATGGTTTCTCAACGATTCCTTAACTTCAAACTCCCATACCTCGCGAACGGATTGGCGAACTCGAGAAATTCCTGTTGCATCTGAAAGTGGAAACTCGCGCGATTACAATGGTGTGTGTACTCTTCCCCTAGGCCATTCCAGTTATTGGTTTCGAGTATCAGACCAGCGAAAATTTCGATGGTTTCTCAACCATTCCTTAACTTCAAACTCCCATATCTCGCGAACGGATTGACGAACTCGAGAAATTCCTGTTCCATCTGAGAGTAGAAACTCGCCCGATTATAAAGCTATGTGTATTTATCCCCTAGGCCGTTGTAGTTATTGGTTTCGAGTATCAGACTTGCGTAAATTTTGATGGTTCCTCAACGATTCCTTAACTTCAAACTCCCATACCTCGCGAACGGATTGGCGAACTCGAGAAATTCCTGTTGCATCTGAAAGTGGAAACTCGCCCGATTACAATGGTGTTTGTACTTTTCCCCTAGGCCGTTCCAGTTATTGGTTTCGAGTATCAGACTTGCGAAAATTTTGATGGTTTCTCAACCATTCCTTAACTTCAAACTCCCATATCTCTCGAACGGATTGACGAACTCGAGAATTTCCTATTGCATCTGAAAGCAGAGACTCGCCCGATTACAATGGTATGTGTATTTTTGCCCTAGGCCATAGTAGTCATTGGTCTCGAATATCAGACTTGCCAAAATTTTGATGGTTTCTCAACCATTCCTTAACTTCAAACTCCCATATCTCGCGAACGGATTGACGAACTCGAAAAATTCCTGTTGCATCTGAAAGTGCAAACTCGCCCGATTACAACGGTGTTTGTATTTTTCCCCTAGGCCATTCCAGTTATAGGTTTCGAATATCAGACTTGCCAAAATTTTGATGGTTTCTCAACCATTCCTTAACTTCAAACTCCCATATCTCGCGAACGGATTGACGAACTCGTGAACTTCCGGTTGCATCTGGTAGTAGAAACTCGCCCGATTACAATGGTGTGTGTACTTTTCCCCTAGGCCATTCTAGTTATTGGTTTCGAGTGTCAGACCAGCGAAAATTTTGATGGTTTCTCAATCATTCCTTAACTCCAAACTCCCATATCTCGCGAACGGAATGACGAACTCGAGACATTCCTGTTGCATCTGAAAGAAGAAACTCGCCCGATAACAAAGGTGTGTGTACTTTTCCCCTAGGCCATTCCAGTTATAGGTTTCGAGTATCAGACCAGCGAAAATCTTGATCGTTTCTCAACCATTCCTTAACTTCAAACTGTCTTATCTCGCGAACGGATTGACGAACTCGAGAAATTCCTTTTGCATCTGAAAGTAGAAACTAGCCCGATTACAACGGTATGTGTATTTTTCCCCTAGGCCGTTGTAGTTACTGGTTTCGAGTATCAGACTTACGAAAATTTTGATGGTTTCTCAACCATTCCTTACCTTCAAACTCCCATATCTCGCGAACGGATTGACGAACTGGAGAAATTCCTGTTGCATCTGAAAGTAGAAACTCGCCCGATTACAAAGCTATGTGTATTTTTCCCCTAGGCCTCTGTAGTTATTGGTTTCGAGTATCAGACTTGCAAAAATTTTGATGGTTTCTCAACGATTCCTTAACTTCAAACTCCCATACCTCGCGAACGGATTGGCGAACTCGAGAAATTCCTGTTGCATCTGAAAGTGGAAACTCGCGCGATTACAATGGTGTGTGTACTCTTCCCCTAGGCCATTCCAGTTATTGGTTTCGAGTATCAGACCAGCGAAAATTTCGATGGTTTCTCAACCATTCCTTAACTTCAAACTCCCATATCTCGCGAACGGATTGACGAACTCGAGAAATTCCTGTTCCATCTGAGAGTAGAAACTCGCCCGATTATAAAGCTATGTGTATTTATCCCCTAGGCCGTTGTAGTTATTGGTTTCGAGTATCAGACTTGCGTAAATTTTGATGGTTCCTCAACGATTCCTTAACTTCAAACTCCCATACCTCGCGAACGGATTGGCGAACTCGAGAAATTCCTGTTGCATCTGAAAGTGGAAACTCGCCCGATTACAATGGTGTTTGTACTTTTCCCCTAGGCCGTTCCAGTTATTGGTTTCGAGTATCAGACTTGCGAAAATTTTGATGGTTTCTCAACCATTCCTTAACTTCAAACTCCCATATCTCTCGAACGGATTGACGAACTCGAGAATTTCCTATTGCATCTGAAAGCAGAGACTCGCCCGATTACAATGGTATGTGTATTTTTGCCCTAGGCCATAGTAGTCATTGGTCTCGAATATCAGACTTGCCAAAATTTTGATGGTTTCTCAACCATTCCTTAACTTCAAACTCCCATATCTCGCGAACGGATTGACGAACTCGAAAAATTCCTGTTGCATCTGAAAGTGCAAACTCGCCCGATTACAACGGTGTTTGTATTTTTCCCCTAGGCCATTCCAGTTATAGGTTTCGAATATCAGACTTGCCAAAATTTTGATGGTTTCTCAACCATTCCTTAACTTCAAACTCCCATATCTCGCGAACGGATTGACGAACTCGTGAACTTCCGGTTGCATCTGGTAGTAGAAACTCGCCCGATTACAATGGTGTGTGTACTTTTCCCCTAGGCCATTCTAGTTATTGGTTTCGAGTATCAGACCAGCGAAAATTTTGATGGTTTCTCAATCATTCCTTAACTCCAAACTCCCATATCTCGCGAACGGAATGACGAACTCGAGACATTCCTGTTGCATCTGAAAGAAGAAACTCGCCCGATAACAAAGGTGTGTGTACTTTTCCCCTAGGCCATTCCAGTTATAGGTTTCGAGTATCAGACCAGCGAAAATCTTGATCGTTTCTCAACCATTCCTTAACTTCAAACTGTCTTATCTCGCGAACGGATTGACGAACTCGAGAAATTCCTTTTGCATCTGAAAGTAGAAACTAGCCCGATTACAACGGTATGTGTATTTTTCCCCTAGGCCGTTGTAGTTACTGGTTTCGAGTATCAGACTTACGAAAATTTTGATGGTTTCTCAACCATTCCTTACCTTCAAACTCCCATATCTCGCGAACGGATTGACGAACTGGAGAAATTCCTGTTGCATCTGAAAGTAGAAACTCGCCCGATTACAAAGCTATGTGTATTTTTGCCCTAGGCCTCTGTAGTTATTGGTTTCGAGTATCAGACTTGCGAAAATTTTGATGGTTTCTCAACGATTCCTTAACTTCAAACTCCCATACCTCGCGAACGGATTGGCGAACTCGAGAAATTCCTGTTGCATCTGAAAGTGGAAACTCGCCCGATTACAATGGTGTGTGTACTCTTCCCCTAGGCCATTCCAGTTATTGGTTTCGAGTATCAGACTTGCGAAAATTTTGATGGTTTCTCAACCATTCCTTAACTTCAAACTCCCATATGTCGCGAACGGATTGACGAACTCGAGAAATTCCAGTTGCATCTGAGAGTAGAAACTCGCCCGATTATAAAGCTATGTGTATTTTTCCCCTAGGCCGTTGTAGTTATTGGTTTCGAGTATCAGACTTGCGAAAATTTTGATGGTTCCTCAACGATTCCTTAACTTCAAACTCCCATACCTTGCGAACGGATTGGCGAACTCGAGAAATTCCTGTTGCATCTGAAAGTGGAAACTCGCCCGAGTACAATGGTGTGTGTACTTTTCCCCTAGGCCATGCCAGTTATAGGTTTCGAGTATCAGACCAGTGGAAATTTTGATGGCTTCTCAAACATTCCGTAACTTCAAACTCCCATATCTCGCGAACTGAATGACGAACTCGAGAAATTCCTGTTGCATCTGAAAGTAGAAACTCGCCCGAATACAACGGTATGTGTATTTTTCCCCTAGGCCATTGTAGTTATTGGTTTCCAGTATCAGACTTACGAAAATTTTGATGGTTTCTCAACCATTCCTTAACTTCAAACTCCCATACCTCGCGAACGGATTGGCGAACTCGAGAAATTCCTGTTGCATCTGAAAGTGGAAACTCGCCCGATTACAATGGTGTGTGTACTCTTCCCCTAAGCCATTCTAGTTATTGGTTTCGAGTATCAGACTTGCAAAAATTTTGATGGTTTCTCAACGATTCCTTAACTTCAAACTCCCATACCTCGCGAACGGATTGGCGAACTCGAGAAATTCCTGTTGCATCTGAAAGTGGAAACTCGCGCGATTACAATGGTGTGTGTACTCTTCCCCTAGGCCATTCCAGTTATTGGTTTCGAGTATCAGACCAGCGAAAATTTCGATGGTTTCTCAACCATTCCTTAACTTCAAACTCCCATATCTCGCGAACGGATTGACGAACTCGAGAAATTCCTGTTCCATCTGAGAGTAGAAACTCGCCCGATTATAAAGCTATGTGTATTTATCCCCTAGGCCGTTGTAGTTATTGGTTTCGAGTATCAGACTTGCGAAAATTTTGATGGTTCCTCAACGATTCCTTAACTTCAAACTCCCATACCGAGCGAACGGATTGGCGAACTCGAGAAATTCCTGTTGCATCTGAAAGTGGAAACCCGCCCGATTACAATGGTGTTTGTACTTTTCCCCTAGGCCGTTCCAGTTATTGGATTCGAGTATCAGACTTGCGAAAATTTTGATGGTTTCTCAACCATTCCTTAACTTCAAACTCCCATATCTCTCGAACGGATTGACGAACTCGAGAATTTCCTATTGCATCTGAAAGCAGAGACTCGCCCGATTACAATGGTATGTGTATTTTTGCCCTAGGCCATAGTAGTCATTGGTCTCGAATATCAGACTTGCCAAAATTTTGATGGTTTCTCAACCACTCCTTAACTTCAAACTCCCATATCTCGCGAACGGATTGACGAACTCGAAAAATTCCTGTTGCATCTGAAAGTGCAAACTCGCCCGATTACAACGGTGTTTGTATTTTTCCCCTAGGCCATTCCAGTTATAGGTTTCGAATATCAGACTTGCCAAAATTTTGATGGTTTCTCAACCATTCCTTAAATTCAAACTCCCATATCTCGCGAACGGATTGACGAACTCGTGAACTTCCGGTTGCATCTGGTAGTAGAAACTCGCCCGATTACAATGGTGTGTACTTTTCCCCTAGGCCATTCTAGTTATTGGTTTCGAGTATCAGACCAGCGAAAATTTTGATGGTTTCTCAATCATTCCTTAACTCCAAACTCCCATATCTCGCGAACGGAATGACGAACTCGAGAAATTCCTTTTGCATCTGAAAGTAGATACTAGCCCGATTACAACGGTATGTGTATTTTTCCCCTAGGCCGTTGTAGTTACTGGTTTCGAGTATCAGACTTACGAAAATTTTGATGGTTTCTCAACCATTCCTTACATTCAAACTCCCATATCTCGCGAACGGATTGACGAACTCGTGAACTTCCGGTTGCATCTGGTAGTAGAAACTCGCCCGATTACATTGGTGTGTGTACTTTTCCCCTAGGCCATTGTAGTTATTGGTTTCGAGTATCAGATTTACGAAAATTTGGATGGTTTATCAACCATTCCTTAACTTCAAACTCCCATATCTCGCGAACGGATTGACGAACTCCAGAAATTCCTGTTGCATCTGAAAGTAGAAACTCGCCCGCTTACAAAGCTATGTGTATTTTTCCCCTAGGCCTCTGTAGTTATTGGTTTCGAGTATCAGACTTGCGAAAATTTTGATGGTTTCTCAACGATTCCTTAACTTCAAACTCCCATACCTCGCGAACGGATTGGCGAACTCGAGAAATTCCTGTTGCATCTGAAAGTGCTAACTCGCCCGATTACAATGGTGTGTGTACTCTTCCCCTAGGCCATTCCAGTTATTGGTTTCGAGTATCAGACTTGCGAAAATTTTGATGGTTTCTCAACCATTCCTTAACTTCAAACTCCCATATCTCGCGAACGGAATGACGAACTCGAGAAATTCCTGTTGCATCTGAAAGTAGAAACTCGCCCGATTACAAAGGTGTGTGTCCTTTTCCCCTAGGCCATTCCGGTTATTGGTTTCGAGTATCAGACCAGCGAAAATTTTGATGGTTTCTCAACCATTCCTTAACTTCAAACTCCCATATCTCGCGAACGGATTTACGAACTCGAGAAATTCCTGTTGCATTTGAGAGTAGAAACTCGCCCGATTATAAAGCTATGTGTACTTTTCCCCTAGGCCATTCCAGTTATAGGTTTCGAGTATCAGACCAGTGGAAATTTTGATGGCTTCTCAAACATTCCGTAACTTCAAACTCCCATATCTCGCGAACTGAATGACGAACTCGAGAAATTCCTGTTGCATCTGAAAGTAGAAACTCGCCCGATTACAACGGTATGTGTATTTTTCCCCTAGGCCATTGTAGTTATTGGTTTCGAGTATCAGACTTACGAAAATTTTGATGGTTTCTCAACCATTCCTTAACTTCAAACTCCCATATCTCGCGAACGGATTGACGAACTCCAGAAATTCCTGTTGCATCTGAAAGTAGAAACTCGCCCGATTACAAAGCTATGTGTATTTTTCCCCTAGGCCTCTGTAGTTATTGGTTTCGAGTATCACACTTGCGAAAATTTTGATGGTTTCTCAACGATTCCTTAACTTCAAACTCCCATACCTCGCGAACGGATTGGCGAACTCGAGAAATTCCTGTTGCATCTGAAAGTGGAAACTCGCCCGATTACAATGGTGTGTGTACTCTTCCCCTAGGCCATTCCAGTTATTGGTTTCGAGTATCAGACTTGCGAAAATTTTGATGGTTTCTCAACCATTCCTTAACTTCAAACTCCCATATCTCGCGAACGGATTGACGAACTCGAGAAATTCCTGTTGCATCTGAGAGTAGAAACTCGCCCGATTATAAAGCTATGTGTATTTTTCACCTAGGCCGTTGTAGTTATTGGTTTCGAGTATCAGACTTGCGAAAATTTTGATGGTTCCTCAACGATTCCTTAACTTCAAACTCCCATACCTCGCGAACGGATTGGCGAACTCGAGAAATTCCTGTTGCATCTGAAAGTGGAAACTCGCCCGATTACAATGGTGTGTGTACTTTTCCCCTAGGCCATTCCAGTTATAGGTTTCGAGTATCAGACCAGTGGAAATTTTGATGGCTTCTCAAACATTCCGTAACTTCAAACTCCCATATCTCGCGAACTGAATGACGAACTCGAGAAATTCCTGTTGCATCTGAAAGTAGAAACTCGCCCGATTACAACGGTATGTGTATTTTTCCCCTAGGCCATTGTAGTTATTGGTTTCGAGTATCAGACTTGCGAAAATTTTGATGGTTTCTCAACCATTCGTTAACTTCACACTTACATATCTCGCGAACGGATTGACGAACTCGAGAATTTCCTATTGCATCTGAAAGCAGAAACTCGTCCGGTTACAACGGTATGTGCATTTTTGCCCTAGGCCATAGTAGTCATTGGTCTCGAATATCAGACTTGCCAAAATTTTGATGGTTCCTCAACGATTCCTTAACTTCAAACTCCCATACCTCGCGAACGGATTGGCGAACTCGAGAAATTCCTGTTGCATCTGAAAGTGGAAACTCGCGCGATTACAATGGTGTGTGTACTCTTCCCCTAGGCCATTCCAGTTATTGGTTTCGAGTATCAGACCAGCGAAAATTTCGATGGTTTCTCAACCATTCCTTAACTTCAAACTCCCATATCTCGCGAACGGATTGACGAACTCGAGAAATTCCTGTTCCATCTGAGAGTAGAAACTCGCCCGATTATAAAGCTATGTGTATTTATCCCCTAGGCCGTTGTAGTTATTGGTTTCGAGTATCAGACTTGCGAAAATTTTGATGGTTCCTCAACGATTCCTTAACTTCAAACTCCCATACCGAGCGAACGGATTGGCGAACTCGAGAAATTCCTGTTGCATCTGAAAGTGGAAACCCGCCCGATTACAATGGTGTTTGTACTTTTCCCCTAGGCCGTTCCAGTTATTGGATTCGAGTATCAGACTTGCGAAAATTTTGATGGTTTCTCAACCATTCCTTAACTTCAAACTCCCATATCTCTCGAACGGATTGACGAACTCGAGAATTTCCTATTGCATCTGAAAGCAGAGACTCGCCCGATTACAATGGTATGTGTATTTTTGCCCTAGGCCATAGTAGTCATTGGTCTCGAATATCAGACTTGCCAAAATTTTGATGGTTTCTCAACCACTCCTTAACTTCAAACTCCCATATCTCGCGAACGGATTGACGAACTCGAAAAATTCCTGTTGCATCTGAAAGTGCAAACTCGCCCGATTACAACGGTGTTTGTATTCTTCCCCTAGGCCATTCCAGTTATAGGTTTCGAATATCAGACTTGCCAAAATTTTGATGGTTTCTCAACCATTCCTTAAATTCAAACTCCCATATCTCGCGAACGGATTGACGAACTCGTGAACTTCCGGTTGCATCTGGTAGTAGAAACTCGCCCGATTACAATGGTGTGTACTTTTCCCCTAGGCCATTCTAGTTATTGGTTTCGAGTATCAGACCAGCGAAAATTTTGATGGTTTCTCAATCATTCCTTAACTCCAAACTCCCATATCTCGCGAACGGAATGACGAACTCGAGACATTCCTGTTGCATCTGAAAGAAGAAACTCGCCCGATAACAAAGGTGTGTGTACTTTTCCCCTAGGCCATTCCAGTTATAGGTTTCGAGTATCTGACCAGCGAAAATCTTGATGGTTTCTCAACCATTCCTTAACTTCAAACTGTCTTATCTCGCGAACGGATTGACGAACTCGAGAAATTCCTTTTGCATCTGAAAGTAGATACTAGCCCGATTACAACGGTATGTGTATTTTTCCCCTAGGCCGTTGTAGTTACTGGTTTCGAGTATCAGACTTACGAAAATTTTGATGGTTTCTCAACCATTCCTTACATTCAAACTCCCATATCTCGCGAACGGATTGACGAACTCGTGAACTTCCGGTTGCATCTGGTAGTAGAAACTCGCCCGATTACATTGGTGTGTGTACTTTTCCCCTAGGCCATTGTAGTTATTGGTTTCGAGTATCAGATTTACGAAAATTTGGATGGTTTATCAACCATTCCTTAACTTCAAACTCCCATATCTCGCGAACGGATTGACGAACTCCAGAAATTCCTGTTGCATCTGAAAGTAGAAACTCGCCCGCTTACAAAGCTATGTGTATTTTTCCCCTAGGCCTCTGTAGTTATTGGTTTCGAGTATCAGACTTGCGAAAATTTTGATGGTTTCTCAACGATTCCTTAACTTCAAACTCCCATACCTCGCGAACGGATTGGCGAACTCGAGAAATTCCTGTTGCATCTGAAAGTGCTAACTCGCCCGATTACAATGGTGTGTGTACTCTTCCCCTAGGCCATTCCAGTTATTGGTTTCGAGTATCAGACTTGCGAAAATTTTGATGGTTTCTCAACCATTCCTTAACTTCAAACTCCCATATCTCGCGAACGGAATGACGAACTCGAGAAATTCCTGTTGCATCTGAAAGTAGAAACTCGCCCGATTACAAAGGTGTGTGTCCTTTTCCCCTAGGCCATTCCGGTTATTGGTTTCGAGTATCAGACCAGCGAAAATTTTGATGGTTTCTCAACCATTCCTTAACTTCAAACTCCCATATCTCGCGAACGGATTTACGAACTCGAGAAATTCCTGTTGCATTTGAGAGTAGAAACTCGCCCGATTATAAAGCTATGTGTACTTTTCCCCTAGGCCATTCCAGTTATAGGTTTCGAGTATCAGACCAGTGGAAATTTTGATGGCTTCTCAAACATTCCGTAACTTCAAACTCCCATATCTCGCGAACTGAATGACGAACTCGAGAAATTCCTGTTGCATCTGAAAGTAGAAACTCGCCCGATTACAACGGTATGTGTATTTTTCCCCTAGGCCATTGTAGTTATTGGTTTCGAGTATCAGACTTACGAAAATTTTGATGGTTTCTCAACCATTCCTTAACTTCAAACTCCCATATCTCGCGAACGGATTGACGAACTCCAGAAATTCCTGTTGCATCTGAAAGTAGAAACTCGCCCGATTACAAAGCTATGTGTATTTTTCCCCTAGGCCTCTGTAGTTATTGGTTTCGAGTATCACACTTGCGAAAATTTTGATGGTTTCTCAACGATTCCTTAACTTCAAACTCCCATACCTCGCGAACGGATTGGCGAACTCGAGAAATTCCTGTTGCATCTGAAAGTGGAAACTCGCCCGATTACAATGGTGTGTGTACTCTTCCCCTAGGCCATTCCAGTTATTGGTTTCGAGTATCAGACTTGCGAAAATTTTGATGGTTTCTCAACCATTCCTTAACTTCAAACTCCCATATCTCGCGAACGGATTGACGAACTCGAGAAATTCCTGTTGCATCTGAGAGTAGAAACTCGCCCGATTATAAAGCTATGTGTATTTTTCACCTAGGCCGTTGTAGTTATTGGTTTCGAGTATCAGACTTGCGAAAATTTTGATGGTTCCTCAACGATTCCTTAACTTCAAACTCCCATACCTCGCGAACGGATTGGCGAACTCGAGAAATTCCTGTTGCATCTGAAAGTGGAAACTCGCCCGATTACAATGGTGTGTGTACTTTTCCCCTAGGCCATTCCAGTTATAGGTTTCGAGTATCAGACCAGTGGAAATTTTGATGGCTTCTCAAACATTCCGTAACTTCAAACTCCCATATCTCGCGAACTGAATGACGAACTCGAGAAATTCCTGTTGCATCTGAAAGTAGAAACTCGCCCGATTACAACGGTATGTGTATTTTTCCCCTAGGCCATTGTAGTTATTGGTTTCGAGTATCAGACTTACGAAAATTTTGATGGTTTCTCAACCATTCCTTAACTTCAAACTCCCATATCTCGCGAACGGATTGACGAACTCGTGAACTTCCGGTTGCATCTGAAAGTGCAAACTCGCCCGATTACAACGGTGTTTGTATTTTTCCCCTAGGCCATTCCAGTTATAGGTTTCGAATATCAGACTTGCCAAAATTTTGATGGTTTCTCAACCATTCCTTAACTTCAAACTCCCATATCTCGCGAACGGATTGACGAACTCGTGAACTTCCGGTTGCATCTGGTAGTAGAAACTCGCCCGATTACAATGGTGTGTGTACTTTTCCCCTAGGCCATTCTAGTTATTGGTTTCGAGTATCAGACCAGCGAAAATTTTGATGGTTTCTCAATCATTCCTTAACTCCAAACTCCCATATCTCGCGAACGGAATGACGAACTCGAGACATTCCTGTTGCATCTGAAAGAAGAAACTCGCCCGATAACAAAGGTGTGTGTACTTTTCCCCTAGGCCATTCCAGTTATAGGTTTCGAGTATCAGACCAGCGAAAATCTTGATGGTTTCTCAACCATTCCTTAACTTCAAACTGTCTTATCTCGCGAACGGATTGACGAACTCGAGAAATTCCTTTTGCATCTGAAAGTAGAAACTAGCCCGATTACAACGGTATGTGTATTTTTCCCCTAGGCCGTTGTAGTTACTGGTTTCGAGTATCAGACTTACGAAAATTTTGATGGTTTCTCAACCATTCCTTACCTTCAAACTCCCATATCTCGCGAACGGATTGACGAACTGGAGAAATTCCTGTTGCATCTGAAAGTAGAAACTCGCCCGATTACAAAGCTATGTGTATTTTTCCCCTAGGCCTCTGTAGTTATTGGTTTCGAGTATCAGACTTGCAAAAATTTTGATGGTTTCTCAACGATTCCTTAACTTCAAACTCCCATACCTCGCGAACGGATTGGCGAACTCGAGAAATTCCTGTTGCATCTGAAAGTGGAAACTCGCGCGATTACAATGGTGTGTGTACTCTTCCCCTAGGCCATTCCAGTTATTGGTTTCGAGTATCAGACCAGCGAAAATTTCGATGGTTTCTCAACCATTCCTTAACTTCAAACTCCCATATCTCGCGAACGGATTGACGAACTCGAGAAATTCCTGTTCCATCTGAGAGTAGAAACTCGCCCGATTATAAAGCTATGTGTATTTTTCCCCTAGGCCGTTGTAGTTACTGGTTTCGAGTATCAGACTTACGAAAATTTTGATGGTTTCTCAACCATTCCTTACATTCAAACTCCCATATCTCGCGAACGGATTGACGAACTGGAGAAATTCCTGTTGCATCTGAAAGTAGAAACTCGCCCGATTACAAAGCTATGTGTATTTTTCCCCTAGGCCTCTGTAGTTATTGGTTTCGAGTATCAGACTTGCGAAAATTTTGATGGTTTCTCAACGATTCCTTAACTTCAAACTCCCATACCTCGCGAACGGATTGGCGAACTCGAGAATTTGCTATTGCATCTGAAAGCAGAGACTCGCCCGATTACAATGGTATGTGTATTTTTGCCCTAGGCCATAGTAGTCATTGGTCTCGAATATCAGACTTGCCAAAATTTTGATGGTTTCTCAACCATTCCTTAACTTCAAACTCCCATATCTCGCGAACGGATTGACGAACTCGAGAAATTCCTGTTGCATCTGAAAGTGCAAACTCGCCCGATTACAACGGTGTTTGTATTTTTCCCCTAGGCCATTCCAGTTGTAGGTTTCGAATATCAGACTTGCCAAAATTTTGATGGTTTCTCAACCATTCCTTAACTTCAAACTCCCATATCTCGCGAACGGATTGACGAACTCGTGAACTTCCGGTTGCATCTGGTAGTAGAAACTCGCCCGATTACATTGGTGTGTGTACTTTTCCCCTAGGCCATTCCGGTTATTGGTTTCGAGTATCAGACCAGCGAAAATTTCGATGGTTTCTCAACCATTCCTTAACTTCAAACTCCCATATCTCGCGAACGGATTCACGAACTCGAGAAATTCCTGTTGCATTTGAGAGTAGAAACTCGCCCGATTATAAAGCTATGTGTACTTTTCCCCTAGGCCATTCCAGTTATAGGTTTCGAGTATCAGACCAGTGGAAATTTTGATGGCTTCTCAAACATTCCGTAACTTCAAACTCCCATATCTCGCGAACTGAATGACGAACTCGAGAAATTCCTGTTGCATCTGAAAGTAGAAACTCGCCCGATTACAACGGTATGTGTATTTTTCCCCTAGGCCATTGTAGTTATTGGTTTCGAGTATCAGACTTACGAAAATTTTGATGGTTTCTCAACCATTCCTTAACTTCAAACTCCCATATCTCGCGAACGGATTGACGAACTCCAGAAATTCCTGTTGCATCTGAAAGTAGAAACTCGCCCGATTACAAAGCTATGTGTATTTTTCCCCTAGGCCTCTGTAGTTATTGGTTTCGAGTATCAGACTTGCGAAAATTTTGATGGTTTCTCAACGATTCCTTAACTTCAAACTCCCATACCTCGCGAACGGATTGGCGAACTCGAGAAATTCCTGTTGCATCTGAAAGTGGAAACTCGCCCGATTACAATGGTGTGTGTACTCTTCCCCTAGGCCATTCCAGTTATTGGTTTCGAGTATCAGACTTGCGAAAATTTTGATGGTTTCTCAACCATTCCTTAACTTCAAACTCCCATATCTCGCGAACGGATTGACGAACTCGTGAACTTCCGGTTGCATCTGAAAGTGCAAACTCGCCCGATTACAACGGTGTTTGTATTTTTCCCCTAGGCCATTCCAGTTATAGGTTTCGAATATCAGACTTGCCAAAATTTTGATGGTTTCTCAACCATTCCTTAACTTCAAACTCCCATATCTCGCGAACGGATTGACGAACTCGTGAACTTCCGGTTGCATCTGGTAGTAGAAACTCGCCCGATTACAATGGTGTGTGTACTTTTCCCCTAGGCCATTCTAGTTATTGGTTTCGAGTATCAGACCAGCGAAAATTTTGATGGTTTCTCAATCATTCCTTAACTCCAAACTCCCATATCTCGCGAACGGAATGACGAACTCGAGACATTCCTGTTGCATCTGAAAGAAGAAACTCGCCCGATAACAAAGGTGTGTGTACTTTTCCCCTAGGCCATTCCAGTTATAGGTTTCGAGTATCAGACCAGCGAAAATCTTGATGGTTTCTCAACCATTCCTTAACTTCAAACTGTCTTATCTCGCGAACGGATTGACGAACTCGAGAAATTCCTTTTGCATCTGAAAGTAGAAACTAGCCCGATTACAACGGTATGTGTATTTTTCCCCTAGGCCGTTGTAGTTACTGGTTTCGAGTATCAGACTTACGAAAATTTTGATGGTTTCTCAACCATTCCTTACCTTCAAACTCCCATATCTCGCGAACGGATTGACGAACTGGAGAAATTCCTGTTGCATCTGAAAGTAGAAACTCGCCCGATTACAAAGCTATGTGTATTTTTCCCCTAGGCCTCTGTAGTTATTGGTTTCGAGTATCAGACTTGCAAAAATTTTGATGGTTTCTCAACGATTCCTTAACTTCAAACTCCCATACCTCGCGAACGGATTGGCGAACTCGAGAAATTCCTGTTGCATCTGAAAGTGGAAACTCGCGCGATTACAATGGTGTGTGTACTCTTCCCCTAGGCCATTCCAGTTATTGGTTTCGAGTATCAGACCAGCGAAAATTTCGATGGTTTCTCAACCATTCCTTAACTTCAAACTCCCATATCTCGCGAACGGATTGACGAACTCGAGAAATTCCTGTTCCATCTGAGAGTAGAAACTCGCCCGATTATAAAGCTATGTGTATTTATCCCCTAGGCCGTTGTAGTTATTGGTTTCGAGTATCAGACTTGCGAAAATTTTGATGGTTCCTCAACGATTCCTTAACTTCAAACTCCCATACCTCGCGAACGGATTGGCGAACTCGAGAAATTCCTGTTGCATCTGAAAGTGGAAACTCGCCCGATTACAATGGTGTTTGTACTTTTCCCCTAGGCCGTTCCAGTTATTGGTTTCGAGTATCAGACTTGCGAAAATTTTGATGGTTTCTCAACCATTCCTTAACTTCAAACTCCCATATCTCTCGAACGGATTGACGAACTCGAGAATTTCCTATTGCATCTGAAAGCAGAGACTCGCCCGATTACAATGGTATGTGTATTTTTGCCCTAGGCCATAGTAGTCATTGGTCTCGAATATCAGACTTGCCAAAATTTTGATGGTTTCTCAACCACTCCTTAACTTCAAACTCCCATATCTCGCGAACGGATTGACGAACTCGAAAAATTCCTGTTGCATCTGAAAGTGCAAACTCGCCCGATTACAACGGTGTTTGTATTTTTCCCCTAGGCCATTCCAGTTATAGGTTTCGAATATCAGACTTGCCAAAATTTTGATGGTTTCTCAACCATTCCTTAACTTCAAACTCCCATATCTCGCGAACGGATTGACGAACTCGAGAAATTCCTGTTGCATCTGAAAGTGCAAACTCGCCCGATTACAACGGTGTTTGTATTTTTCCCCTAGGCCATTCCAGTTATAGGTTTCGAATATCAGACTTGCCAAAATTTTGATGGTTTCTCAACCATTCCTTAACTTCAAACTCCCATATCTCGCGAACGGATTGACGAACTCGTGAACTTCCGGTTGCATCTGGTAGTAGAAACTCGCCCGATTACATTGGTGTGTGTACTTTTCCCCTAGGCCATTCCGGTTATTGGTTTCGAGTATCAGACCAGCGAAAATTTCGATGGTTTCTCAACCATTCCTTAACTTCAAACTCCCATATCTCGCGAACGGATTCACGAACTCGAGAAATTCCTGTTGCATTTGAGAGTAGAAACTCGCCCGATTATAAAGCTATGTGTACTTTTCCCCTAGGCCATTCCAGTTATAGGTTTCGAGTATCAGACCAGTGGAAATTTTGATGGCTTCTCAAACATTCCGTAACTTCAAACTCCCATATCTCGCGAACTGAATGACGAACTCGAGAAATTCCTGTTGCATCTGAAAGTAGAAACTCGCCCGATTACAACGGTATGTGTATTTTTCCCCTAGGCCATTGTAGTTATTGGTTTCGAGTATCAGACTTACGAAAATTTTGATGGTTTCTCAACCATTCCTTAACTTCAAACTCCCATATCTCGCGAACGGATTGACGAACTCCAGAAATTCCTGTTGCATCTGAAAGTAGAAACTCGCCCGATTACAAAGCTATGTGTATTTTTCCCCTAGGCCTCTGTAGTTATTGGTTTCGAGTATCAGACTTGCGAAAATTTTGATGGTTTCTCAACGATTCCTTAACTTCAAACTCCCATACCTCGCGAACGGATTGGCGAACTCGAGAAATTCCTGTTGCATCTGAAAGTGGAAACTCGCCCGATTACAATGGTGTGTGTACTCTTCCCCTAGGCCATTCCAGTTATTGGTTTCGAGTATCAGACTTGCGAAAATTTTGATGGTTTCTCAACCATTCCTTAACTTCAAACTCCCATATCTCGCGAACGGATTGACGAACTCGAGAAATTCCTGTTGCATCTGAGAGTAGAAACTCGCCCGATTATAAAGCTATGTGTATTTTTCCCCTAGGCCGTTGTAGTTATTGGTTTCGAGTATCAGACTTGCGAAAATTTTGATGGTTCCTCAACGATTCCTTAACTTCAAACTCCCATACCTCGCGAACGGATTGGCGAACTCGAGAAATTCCTGTTGCATCTGAAAGTGGAAACTCGCCCGATTACAATGGTGTGTGTACTTTTCCCCTAGGCCATTCCAGTTATAGGTTTCGAGTATCAGACCAGTGGAAATTTTGATGGCTTCTCAAACATTCCGTAACTTCAAACTCCCATATCTCGCGAACTGAATGACGAACTCGAGAAATTCCTGTTGCATCTGAAAGTAGAAACTCGCCCGATTACAACGGTATGTGTATTTTTCCCCTAGGCCATTGTAGTTATTGGTTTCGAGTATCAGACTTACGAAAATTTTGATGGTTTCTCAACCATTCCTTAACTTCAAACTCCCATATCTCGCGAACGGATTGACGAACTCGTGAACTTCCGGTTGCATCTGAAAGTGCAAACTCGCCCGATTACAACGGTGTTTGTATTTTTCCCCTAGGCCATTCCAGTTATAGGTTTCGAATATCAGACTTGCCAAAATTTTGATGGTTTCTCAACCATTCCTTAACTTCAAACTCCCATATCTCGCGAACGGATTGACGAACTCGTGAACTTCCGGTTGCATCTGGTAGTAGAAACTCGCCCGATTACAATGGTGTGTGTACTTTTCCCCTAGGCCATTCTAGTTATTGGTTTCGAGTATCAGACCAGCGAAAATTTTGATGGTTTCTCAATCATTCCTTAACTCCAAACTCCCATATCTCGCGAACGGAATGACGAATTCGAGACATTCCTGTAGCATCTGAAAGAAGAAACTCGCCCGATAACAAAGGTGTGTGTACTTTTCCCCTAGGCCATTCCAGTTATAGGTTTCGAGTATCAGACCAGCGAAAATCTTGATGGTTTCTCAACCATTCCTTAACTTCAAACTGTCTTATCTCGCGAACGGATTGACGAACTCGAGAAATTCCTTTTGCATCTGAAAGTAGAAACTAGCCCGATTACAACGGTATGTGTATTTTTCCCCTAGGCCGTTGTAGTTACTGGTTTCGAGTATCAGACTTACGAAAATTTTGATGGTTTCTCAACCATTCCTTACCTTCAAACTCCCATATCTCGCGAACGGATTGACGAACTGGAGAAATTCCTGTTGCATCTGAAAGTAGAAACTCGCCCGATTACAAAGCTGTGTGTATTTTTCCCCTAGGCCTCTGTAGTTATTGGTTTCGAGTATCAGACTTGCAAAAATTTTGATGGTTTCTCAACGATTCCTTAACTTCAAACTCCCATACCTCGCGAACGGATTGGCGAACTCGAGAAATTCCTGTTGCATCTGAAAGTGGAAACTCCCGCGATTACAATGGTGTGTGTACTCTTCCCCTAGGCCATTCCAGTTATTGGTTTCGAGTATCAGACCAGCGAAAATTTCGATGGTTTCTCAACCATTCCTTAACTTCAAACTCCCATATCTCGCGAACGGATTGGCGAACTCGAGAAATTCCTGTTGCATCTGAAAGTGGAAACTCGCCCGATTACAATGGTGTTTGTACTTTTCCCCTAGGCCGTTCCAGTTATTGGTTTCGAGTATCAGATTTGCGAAAATTTTGATGGTTTCTCAACCATTCCTTAACTTCAAACTCCCATATCTCTCGAACGGATTGACGAACTCGAGAATTTCCTATTGCATCTGAAAGCAGAGACTCGCCCGATTACAATGGTATGTGTATTTTTGCCCTAGGCCATAGTAGTCATTGGTCTCGAATATCAGACTTGCCAAAATTTTGATGGTTTCTCAACCACTCCTTAACTTCAAACTCCCATATCTCGCGAACGGATTGACGAACTCGAAAAATTCCTGTTGCATCTGAAAGTGCAAACTCGCCCGATTACAACGGTGTTTGTATTTTTCCCCTAGGCCATTCCAGTTATAGGTTTCGAATATCAGACTTGCCAAAATTTTGATGGTTTCTCAACCATTCCTTAACTTCAAACTCCCATATCTCGCGAACGGATTGACGAACTCGTGAACTTCCGGTTGCATCTGGTAGTAGAAACTCGCCCGATTACAATGGTGTGTGTACTTTTCCCCTAGGCCATTCTAGTTATTGGTTTCGAGTATCAGACCAGCGAAAATTTTGATGGTTTCTCAATCATTCCTTAACTTCAAACTGTCTTATCTCGCGAACGGATTGACGAACTCGAGAAATTCCTGTTGCATCTGAAAGTGCAAACTCGCCCGATTACAACGGTGTTTGTATTTTTCCCCTAGGCCATTCCAGTTATAGGTTTCGAATATCAGACTTGCCAAAATTTTGATGGTTTCTCAACCATTCCTTAACTTCAAACTCCCATATCTCGCGAACGGATTGACGAACTCGTGAACTTCCGGTTGCATCTGGTAGTAGAAACTCGCCCGATTACATTGGTGTGTGTACTTTTCCCCTAGGCCATTGTAGTTATTGGTTTCGAGTATCAGATTTACGAAAATTTGGATGGTTTCTCAACCATTCCTTAACTTCAAACTCCCATATCTCGCGAACGGATTGACGAACTCCAGAAATTCCTGTTGCATCTGAAAGTAGAAACTCGCCCGCTTACAAAGCTATGTGTATTTTTCCCCTAGGCCTCTGTAGTTATTGGTTTCGAGTATCAGACTTGCGAAAATTTTGATGGTTTCTCAACGATTCCTTAACTTCAAACTCCCATACCTCGCGAACGGATTGGCGAACTCGAGAAATTCCTGTTGCATCTGAAAGTGGAAACTCGCCCGATTACAATGGTGTGTGTACTCTTCCCCTAGGCCATTCCAGTTATTGGTTTCGAGTATCAGACTTGCGAAAATTTTGATGGTTTCTCAACCATTCCTTAACTTCAAACTCCCATATCTCGCGAACGGAATGACGAACTCGAGAAATTCCTGTTGCATCTGAAAGTAGAAACTCGCCCGATTACAAAGGTGTGTGTCCTTTTCCCCTAGGCCATTCCGGTTATTGGTTTCGTGTATCATACCAGCGAAAATTTCGATGGTTTCTCAACCATTCCTTAACTTCAAACTCCCATATCTCGCGAACGGATTTACGAACTCGAGAAATTCCTGTTGCATTTGAGAGTAGAAACTCGCCCGATTATAAAGCTATGTGTACTTTTCCCCTAGGCCATTCCAGTTATAGGTTTCGAGTATCAGACCAGTGGAAATTTTGATGGCTTCTCAAACATTCCGTAACTTCAAACTCCCATATCTCGCGAACTGAATGACGAACTCGAGAAATTCCTGTTGCATCTGAAAGTAGAAACTCGCCCGATTACAACGGTATGTGTATTTTTCCCCTAGGCCATTGTAGTTATTGGTTTCGAGTATCAGACTTACGAAAATTTTGATGGTTTCTCAACCATTCCTTAACTTCAAACTCCCATATCTCGCGAACGGATTGACGAACTCCAGAAATTCCTGTTGCATCTGAAAGTAGAAACTCGCCCGATTACAAAGCTATGTGTATTTTTCCCCTAGGCCTCTGTAGTTATTGGTTTCGAGTATCAGACTTGCGAAAATTTTGATGGTTTCTCAACGATTCCTTAACTTCAAACTCCCATACCTCGCGAACGGATTGGCGAACTCGAGAAATTCCTGTTGCATCTGAAAGTGGAAACTCGCCCGATTACAATGGTGTGTGTACTCTTCCCCTAGGCCATTCCAGTTATTGGTTTCGAGTATCAGACTTGCGAAAATTTTGATGGTTTCTCAACCATTCCTTAACTTCAAACTCCCATATCTCGCGAACGGATTGACGAACTCGAGAAATTCCTGTTGCATCTGAGAGTAGAAACTCGCCCGATTATAAAGCTATGTGTATTTTTCCCCTAGGCCGTTGTAGTTATTGGTTTCGAGTATCAGACTTGCGAAAATTTTGATGGTTCCTCAACGATTCCTTAACTTCAAACTCCCATACCTCGTGAACGGATTGGCGAACTCGAGAAATTCCTGTTGCATCTGAAAGTGGAAACTCGCCCGATTACAATGGTGTGTGTACTTTTCCCCTAGGCCATTCCAGTTATAGGTTTCGAGTATCAGACCAGTGGAAATTTTGATGGCTTCTCAAACATTCCGTAACTTCAAACTCCCATATCTCGCGAACTGAATGACGAACTCGAGAAATTCCTATTGCATCTGAAAGTAGAAACTCGCCCGATTACAACGGTATGTGTATTTTTCCCCTAGGCCATTGTAGTTATTGGTTTCGAGTATCAGACTTACGAAAATTTTGATGGTTTCTCAACCATTCCTTAACTTCAAACTCCCATATCTCGCGAACGGATTGACGAACTCGTGAACTTCCGGTTGCATCTTGTAGTAGAAACTCGCCCGATTACAATGGTGTGTGTACTTTTCCCCTAGGCCATTCTACTTATTGGTTTCGAGTATCAGACCAGCGAAAATTTTGATGGTTTCTCAATCATTCCTTAACTCCAAACTCCCATATCTCGCGAACGGAATGACGAACTCGAGACATTCCTGTTGCATCTGAAAGTAGAAACTCGCCCGATAACACAGGTGTGTGTACTTTTCCCCTAGGCCATTCTAGTTATTGGTTTCGAGTATCAGACCAGCGAAAATTTCGATGGTTTCTCAACCATTCCTTAACTTCAAACTCCCATATCTCGCGAACGGATTTACGAACTCGAGAAATTCCTGTTGCATCTGAAAGTGGAAACTCGCCCGATTACAATGGTGTGTGTACTTTTCCCCTAGGCCATTCCAGTTATAGGTTTCGAGTATCAGACCAGTGGAAATTTTGATGGCTTCTCAAACATTCCGTAACTTCAAACTCCCATATCTCGCGAACTGAATGACGAACTCGAGAAATTCCTGTTGCATCTGAAAGTAGAAACTCGCCCGATTACAACGGTATGTGTATTTTTCCCCTAGGCCATTGTAGTTATTGGTTTCGAGTATCAGACTTACGAAAATTTTGATGGTTTCTCAGCCATTCCTTAACTTCAAATTCCCATATCTCGCGAACGGATTGACGAACTCCAGAAATTCCTGTTGCATCTGAAAGTAGAAACTCGCCCGATTACAAAGCTGTGTGTATTTTTCCCCTAAGCCTCTGTAGTTATTGGTTTCGAGTTTCAGACTTGCGAAAATTTTGATGGTTTCTCAACGATTCCTTAACTTCAAACTCCCATACCTCGCGAACGGATTGGCGAACTCGAGAAATTCCTGTTGCATCTGAAAGTGGAAACTCGCCCGATTACAATGGTGTCTGTACTCTTCCCCTAGGCCATTCCAGTTATTGGTTTCGAGTATCAGACTTGCGAAAATTTTGATGGTTTCTCAACCATTCCTTAACTTCAAACTCCCATATCTCGCGAACGGATTGACGAACTCGAGAAATTCCTGTTGCATCTGAGAGTAGAAACTCGCCCGATTATAAAGCTATGTGTATTTTTCCCCTAGGCCGTTGTAGTTATTGGTTTCGAGTATCAGACTTGCGAAAATTTTGATGGTTCCTCAACGATTCCTTAACTTCAAACTCCCATACCTCGCGAACGGATTGGCGAACTCGAGAAATTCCTGTTGCATCTGAAAGTGGAAACTCGCCCGATTACAATGGTGTGTGTACTTTTCCCCTAGGCCACTCCATTTATAGGTTTCGAGTATCAGACCAGTGGAAATTTTGATGGCTTCTCAAACATTCCGTAACTTCAAACTCCCATATCTCGCGAACTGAATGACGAACTCGAGAAATTCCTGTTGCATCTGAAAGTAGAAACTCGCCCGATTACAACGGTATGTGTATTTTTCCCCTAGGCCATTGTAGTTATTGGTTTCGAGTATCAGACTTACGAAAATTTTGATGGTTTCTCAACCATTCCTTAACTTCAAACTCCCATATCTCGCGAACGGATTGACGAACTCCAGAAATTCCTGTTGCATCTGAAAGAAGAAACTCGCCCGATTACAAAGCTATGTGTATTTTTCCCCTAGGCCTCTGTAGTTATTGGTTTCGAGTATCAGACTTGCAAAAATTTTGATGGTTTCTCAACGATTCCTTAACTTCAAACTCCCATACCTCGCGAACGGATTGGCGAACTCGAGAAATTCCTGTTGCATCTGAAAGTGGAAACTCGCCCGATTACAATGGTGTGTGTACTCTTCCCCTAGGCCATTCCAGTTATTGGTTTCGAGTATCAGACCAGCGAAAGTTTCGATGGTTTCTCAACCATTCCTTAACTTCAAACTCCCATATCTCGCGAACGGATTGACGAACTCGAGAAATTCCTGTTGCATCTGAGAGTAGAAACTCGCCCGATTATAAAGCTATGTGTATTTATCCCCTAGGCCGTTGTAGTTATTGGTTTCGAGTATCAGACATGCGAAAATTTTGATGGTTCCTCAACGATTCCTTAACTTCAAACTCCCATACCTCGCGAACGGATTGGCGAACTCGAGAAATTCCTGTTGCATCTGAAAGTGGAAACTCGCCCGATTACAATGGTGTTTGTATTTTTCCCCTAGGCCATTCCAGTTATAGGTTTCGAATATCAGACTTGCCAAAATTTTGATGGTTCCTCAACCATTCCTTAACTTCAAACTCCCATATCTCGCGAACGGATTGACGAACTCGTGAACTTCCGGTTGCATCTGGTAGTAGAAACTCGCCCGATTACAATGGTGTGTGTACTTTTCCCCTAGGCCATTCTAGTTATTGGTTTCGAGTATCAGACCTGCGAAAATTTTGATGGTTTCTCAATCATTCCTTAACTCCAAACTCCCATGTCTCGCGAACGGAATGACGAACTCGAGACATTCCTGTTGCATCTGAAAGTAGAAACTCGCCCGATAACAAAGGTGTGTGTACTTTTCCCCTAGGCCATTCCAGTTATAGGTTTCGAGTATCAGACTTACGAAAATTTTGATGGTTTCTCAACCATTCCTTAACTTCAAACTCCCATATCTCGCGAACGGATTGACGAACTGGAGAAATTCCTGTTGCATCTGAAAGTAGAAACTCGCCCGATTACAACGGTATGTGTATTTTTCCCCTAGGCCGTGGTAGTTATTGGTTTCGAGTATCAGACTTACGAAAATTTTGATGGTTTCTCAACCATTCCTTAACTTCAAACTCCCATATCTCGCGAACGGATTGACGAACTGGAGAAATTCCTGTTGCATCTGAAAGTAGAAACTCGCCCGATTACAAGGCTATGTGTATTTTTCCCCTAGGCCTCTGTAGTTATTGGTTTCGAGTATCAGACTTGCAAAAATTTGGATGGTTTCTCAACGATTCCTTAACTTCAAATTCCCATACCTCGCGAACGGATTGGCGAACTCGAGAAATTCCTGTTGCATCTGAAAGTGGAAACTCGCCCGATTACAATGGTGTGTGTACTCTTCCCCTAGGCCATTCCAGTTATTGGTTTCGAGTATCAGACCAGCGAAAGTTTCGATGGTTTCTCAACCATTCCTTAACTTCAAACTCCCATATCTCGCGAACGGATTGACGAACTCGAGAAATTCCTGTTGCATCTGAGAGTAGAAACTCGCCCGATTATAAAGCTATGTGTATTTATCCCCTAGGCCGTTGTAGTTATTGGTTTCGAGTATCAGACATGCGAAAATTTTGATGGTTCCTCAACGATTCCTTAACTTCAAACTCCCATACCTCGCGAACGGATTGGCGAACTCGAGAAATTCCTGTTGCATCTGAAAGTAGAAACTCGCCCGATTTCAAAGGTGTGTGTACTTTTCCCCTAGGCCATTCCAGTTATAGGTTTCGAGTATCAGACCGGAGAAAATCTTGATGGTTTCTCAACCATTCCTTAACTTCAAACTGTCTTATCTCGCGAACGGAATGACGAACTCGAGAAATTCCTGTTGCATCTGAAAGTAGAAACTCGCCCGATTACAGTGGTGTGTGTCCTTTTCCCCTAGGCCATTCCAGTTATTGGTTTCGAGTATCAGACCAGCGAAAATTTCGATGGTTTCTCAACCATTCCTTAACTTCAAACTCCCATATCTCGCGAACGGATTGACGATCTCGAGAAATTCCTGTTGCATCTGAGAGTAGAAACTCGCCCGATTATAAAGCTATGTGTATTTTTCCCCTAGGCCGTTGTAGTTATTGGTTTCGAGTATCAGACCAGCTAAAATTTTGGTGGTTTCTCAAACATTCCGTAACTTCAAACTGCCATATCTCGCGAACGGAATGACGAACTCGAGAAATTCCTGTTGCATCTGAAAGTGGAAACTCGCCCGATTACAATGGTGTGTGTACTCTTCCCCTAGGCCATTCCAGTTATTGGTTTCGAGTATCAGACTTGCGAAAATTTTGAAGGTTTCTCAACCATTCCTTAACTTCAAACTCCCATATCTCGCGAACGGATTGACGAACTCGAGAATTTCCTGTTGCATCTGAAAGTGGAAACTCGCCCGATTACAATGGTGTGTGTACTCTTCCCCTAGGCCATTCCAGTTATTGGTTTCGAGTATCAGACTTGCGAAAATTTTGATGGTTCCTCAACGATTCCTTAACTTCAAACTCCCATACCTCGCGAACGGATTGACGATCTCGAGAAATTCCTGTTGCATCTGAGAGTAGAAACTCGCCCGATTATAAAGCTATGTGTATTTTTCCCCTAGGCCGTTGTAGTTATTGGTTTCGAGTATCAGACTTGCAAAAATTTTGATGGTTTCTCAACGATTCCTTAACTTCAAACTCCCATACCTCGCGAACGGATTGACGAACTCGAGAATTTCCTATTGCATCTGAAAGCAGAAACACGCCCGATTACAACGGTATGTGTATTTTTGCCCGAGGCCATAGTAGTCATTGGTCTCGAATATCAGACGTGGGAAAATTTTGATGGTTTCTCAACCACTCCTTAACTTCAAACTCCCATATCTCGCGAACGGATTGACGAACTCGAGAACTTCCGTTGCACCTGGAAGTGGAAACTCGCCCGATTACAATGGTATGTGTATTTTTCCCTAGGCCATTGTAGTTATTGGTTTCGAGTATCAGACTTGCAAAAATTTTGATGGTTTCTCAACGATTCCTTAACTTCAAATTCCCATACGTCGCGAACGGATTGGCGAACTCGAGAAATTCCTGTTGCATCTGAAAGTGGAAACTCGCCCGATTACAATGGTGTGTGTACTCTTCCCCTAGGCCATTCCAGTTATTGGTTTCGAGTATCAGACCAGCGAAAGTTTCGATGGTTTCTCAACCATTCCTTAACTTCAAACTCCCATATCTCGCGAACGGATTGACGAACTCGAGAAATTCCTGTTGCATCTGAGAGTAGAAACTCGCCCGATTATAAAGCTATGTGTATTTATCCCCTAGGCTGTTGTAGTTATTGGTTTCGAGTATCAGACATGCGAAAATTTTGATGGTTCCTCAACGATTCCTTAACTTCAAACTCCCATACCTCGCGAACGGATTGGCGAACTCGAGAAATTCCTGTTGCATCTGAAAGTGGAAACTCGCCCGATTACAATGGTGTTTGTACTTTTCTCCCAGGCCGTTCCAGTTATTGGTTTCGAGTATCAGACTTGCGAAAATTTTGATGGTTTCTCAACCATTCCTTAACTTCAAACTCCCATATCTCTCGAACGGATTGACGAACCCGAGAATTTCCTATTGCATCTGAAAGCAGAGACTCGCCCGATAACAATGGTATGTGTATTTTTGCCCTAGGCCATAGTAGTCATTGGTCTCGAATATCAGACTTGCCAAAATTTTGATGGTTTTCTCAACCATTCCTTAATTTCAAACTCCCATATCTCGCGAACGGATTGACGAACTCGAGAAATTCCTGTTGCATCTGAAAGTGCAAACTCGCCCGATTACAACGGTGTTTGTATTTTCCCCCTAGGCCATTCCAGTTATAGGTTTCGAATATCAGACCAGCGAAAATTTTGATGGTTCCTCAACCATTCCTTAACTTCAAACTCCCATATCTCGCGAACGGATTGACGAACTCGTGAACTTCCGGTTGCATCTGGTAGTAGAAACTCGCCCGATTACAATGGTGTGTGTACTTTTCCCCTAGGCCATTCTAGTTATTGGTTTCGAGTATCAGACCAGCGAAAATTTTGATGGTTTCTCAATCATTCCTTAACTCCAAACTCCCATATCTCGCGAACGGAATGACGAACTCGAGACATTCCTGTTGCATCTGAAAGTAGAAACTCGCCCGATAACAAAGGTGTGTGTACTTTTCCCCTAGGCCATTCCAGTTATAGGTTTCGAGTATCAGACCAGCGAAAATTTTGATGGTTTCTCAAACATTCCGTAACTTCAAACTCCCATATCTCGCGAACGGAATAACGAACTCGAGAAATACCTGTTGCATCTGAAAGTAGAAACTCGCCCGATTACAATGGGGTGTGTACTTTTCCCCTAGGCCATTCCAGTTATTGGTTTCGAGTATCAGACCAGCGAAAATCTTGATGGTTTCTCAACCATTCCTTAACTTCAAACTGTCTTATCTCGCGAACGGATTGACGAACTCGAGAAATTCCTTTTGCATCTGAAAGTAGAAACTAGCCCGATTACAACGGTATGTGTATTTTTCCCCTAGGCCGTTGTAGTTATTGGTTTCGAGTATCAGACTTACGAAAATTTTGATGGTTTCTCAACCATTCCTTAACTTCAAACTCCCATATCTCGCGAACGGATTGACGAACTGGAGAAATTCCTGTTGCATCTGAAAGTAGAAACTCGCCCGATTACAAAGCTATGTGTATTTTTCCCCTAGGCCTCTGTAGTTATTGGTTTCGAGTATCAGACTTGCGAAAATTTTAATGGTTTCTCAACGATTCCTTAACTTCAAACTCCCATATCTCGCGAACGGATTGACGAATTCGAGAAATTCCTGTTGCATCTGAAAGTGCAAACTCGCCCGATTACAACGGTGTTTGTATTTTTCCCCTAGGCCATTCCAGTTATAGGTTTCGAATATCAGACCAGCGAAAATTTTGATGGTTTCTCAATCATTCCTTAACTCCAAACTCCCATATCTCGCGAACGGAATGACGAACTCGAGACATTCCTGTTGCATCTGAAAGTAGAAACTCGCCCGATAACAAAGGTGTGTGTACTTTTCCCCTAGGCCATTCCAGTTATAGGTTTCGAGTATCAGACCAGCGAAAATTTTGATGGTTTCTCAAACATTCCGTAACTTCAAACTCCCATATCTCGCGAACGGAATAACGAACTCGAGAAATACCTGTTGCATCTGAAAGTAGAAACTCGCCCGATTACAATGGGGTGTGTACTTTTCCCCTAGGCCATTCCAGTTATTGGTTTCGAGTATCAGACCAGCGAAAATCTTGATGGTTTCTCAACCATTCCTTAACTTCAAACTGTCTTATCTCGCGAACGGATTGACGAACTCGAGAAATTCCTTTTGCATCTGAAAGTAGAAGCTAGCCCGATTACAACGGTATGTGTATTTTTCCCCTAGGCCGTTGTAGTTATTGGTTTCGAGTATCAGACTTACGAAAATTTTGATGGTTTCTCAACCATTCCTTAACTTCAAACTCCCATATCTCGCGAACGGATTGACGATCTCGAGAAATTCCTGTTGCATCTGAGAGTAGAAACTCGCCCGATTATAAAGCTATGTGTATTTTTCCCCTAGGCCGTTGTAGTTATTGGTTTCGAGTATCAGACATGCGAAAATTTTGATTGTTCCTCAACGATTCCTTAACTTCAAACTCCCATACCTCGCGAACGGATTGGCGAACTCGAGAAATTCCTGTTGCATCTGAAAGTGGAAACTCACCCGATTACAATGGTGTGTGTACTCTTCCCCTAGGACATTCCAGTTATTGGTTTCGAGTATCAGACTTGCGAAAATTTTGATGGTTTCTCAACCATTCCTTAACTTCAAACTCCCATATCTCGCGAACGGATTGACGAACTCCAGAAATTCATGTTGCATCTGAGAGTAGAAACTCGCCCGATTATAAAGCTATGTGTATTTTTCCCCTAGGCCGTTGTAGTTATTGGTTTCGAGTATCAGACTTACGAAAATTTTGATGGTTTCTCAACCATTCCTTAACTTCAAACTCCCATATCTCGCGAACGGATTGACGATCTCGAGAAATTCCTGTTGCATCTGAGAGTAGAAACTCGCCCGATTATAAAGCTATGTGTATTTTTCCCCTAGGCCGTTGTAGTTATTGGTTTCGAGTATCAGACTTGCGAAAATTTTGATGGTTCCGCAACGATTCCTTAACTTCAAACTCCCATACCTCGCGAACGGATTGGCGAACTCGAGAAATTCCTGTTGCATCTGAAAGTGGAAACTCGCCCGATTACAATGGTGTGTGTACTCTTCCCCTAGGCCATTCCAGTTATTGGTTTCGAGTATCAGACTTGCGAAAATTTTGATGGTTTCTCAACCATTCCTTAACTTCAAACTCCCATATCTCGCGAACGGATTGACGAACTCGAGAAATTCCTGTTGCATCTGAGAGTAGAAACTCGCCGGATTATAAAGCTATGTGTATTTTTCCCCTAGGCCGTGGTAGTTATTGGTTTCGAGTATCAGACTTGCGAAAATTTTGATGGTTCCTCAACGATTCCTTAACTTCAAACTCCCATACCTCGCGAACGGATTGGCGAACTCGAGAAATTCCTGTTGCATCTGAAAGTAGAAACTCGCCCGATTACAACGGTATGTGTATTTTTCCCCTAGGCCATTGTAGTTATTGGTTTCGAGTATCAGACTTACGAAAATTTTGATGGTTTCTCAACCATTCCTTAACTTCAAACTCCCATATCTCGCGAACGGATTGACGAACTCCAGAATTTCCTATTGCATCTGAAAGCAGAAACACGCCCGATTACAACGGTATGTGTATTTTTGCCCGAGGCCATAGTAGTCATTGGTCGCGAATATCAGACTTGGGAAAATTTTGATGGTTTCTCAACCACTCCTTAACTTCAAACTCCCATATCTCGCGAACGGATTGACGAACTCGAGAACTTCCGTTGCACCTGGAAGTGGAAACTCGCCCGATTACAATGGTATGTGTATTTTTCCCTAGGCCATTGTAGTTATTGGTTTCGAGTATCAGACTTGCGAAAATTTTGATGGTTTCTCAACCACTCCTTAACTTCAAACTCCCATATCTCTCGAACGGATTGACGAACTCGAGAATTTCCTATTGCATCTGAAAGCAGAAACACGCCCGATTACAACGGTATGTGTATTTTTGCCCTAGGCCATAGTAGTCATTGGTCTCGAATATCACACTTGGGAAAATTTTGATGGTTTCTCAACCACTCCTTAACTTCAAACTCCCATATCTCGCGAACGGAATGACGAACTCGAGAAATTCCTGTTGCATCTGAAAGTAGAAACTCGCCCGATTACAGAGGTGTGTGTCCTTTTCCCCTAGGCCATTCCGGTTATTGGTTTCGAGTATCAGACCAGCGAAAATTTTGATGGTTTCTCAAACATTCCGTAACTTCAAACTCCCATAACTCGTGAACGGAATGACGAACTCGAGAAATTGCTGTTGCATCTGAAAGTAGAAACTCGCCCGATTACAGTGGTGTGTGTCCTTTTCCCCTAGGCCAGTCCAGTTATTGGTTTCGAGTATCAGACCAGCGAAAATTTCGATGGTTTCTCAACCATTCCTTAACTTCAAACTCCCATATCTCGCGAACGGATTGACGATCTCGAGAAATTCCTGTTGCATCTGAGAGTAGAAACTCGCCCGATTATAAAGCTATGTGTATTTTTCCCCTAGGCCGTTGTAGTTATTGGTTTCGAGTATCAGACTTGCGAAAATTTTGATGGTTCCTCAACGATTCCTTAACTTCAAACTCCCATACCTCGCGAACGGATTGGCGAACTCGAGAAATTCCTGTTGCATCTGAAAGTGGAAACTCACCCGATTACAATGGTGTGTGTACTCTTCCCCTAGGACATTCCAGTTATTGGTTTCGAGTATCAGACTTGCGAAAATTTTGATGGTTTCTCAACCATTCCTTAACTTCAAACTCCCATATCTCGCGAACGGATTGACGAACTCCAGAAATTCATGTTGCATCTGAGAGTAGAAACTCGCCCGATTATAAAGCTATGTGTATTTTTCCCCTAGGCCGTTGTAGTTATTGGTTTCGAGTATCAGACTTGCGAAAATTTTGATGGTTCCTCAACGATTCCTTAACTTCAAACTCCCATACCTCGCGAACGGATTGGCGAACTCGAGAAATTCCTGTTGCATCTGAAAGTAGAAACTCGCCCGATTACAACGGTATGTGTATTTTTCCCCTAGGCCATTGTAGTTATTGGTTTCGAGTATCAGACTTACGAAAATTTTGATGGTTTCTCAACCATTCCTTAACTTCAAACTCCCATATCTCGCGAACGGATTGACGAACTTCAGAAATTCCTGTTGCATCTGAAAGTAGAAACTCGCCCGATTACAAAGCTATGTGTATTTTTCCCCTAGGCCTCTGTTGTTATTGGTTTCGAGTATCAGACTTGCAAAAATTTTGATGGTTTCTCAACGATTCCTTAACTTCAAACTCCCATACCTCGCGAACGGATTGGCGAACTCGAGAAATTCCTGTTGCATCTGAAAGTGGAAACTCGCCCGATTACAATGGTGTGTGTACTCTTCCCCTAGGCCATTCCAGTTATTGGTTTCGAGTATCAGACTTGCGAAAATTTTGATGGTTTCTCAACCATTCCTTAACTTCAAACTCCCATATCTCTCGAACGGATTGACGAACTCGAGAATTTCCTATTGCATCTGAAAGCAGAAACACGCCCGATTACAACGGTATGTGTATTTTTGCCCTAGGCCATAGTAGTCATTGGTCTCGAATATCAGACATGGGAAAATTTTGATGGTTTCTCAACCACTCCTTAAATTCAAACTCCCATATCTCGCGAACGGATTGACGAACTCGAGAACTTCCGTTGCACCTGGAAGTGGAAACTCGCCCGATTACAATGGTATGTGTATTTTTCCCTAGGCCATTGTAGTTATTGGTTTCGAGTATCAGACTTGCGAAAATTTTGATGGTTTCTCAACCACTCCTTAACTTCATACTCCCATATCTCGCGAACGGATTGACGAACTCGAGAAATTCCTGCTGCATCTGAGAGTAGAAACTCGCCCGATTATAAAGCTATGTGTATTTATCCCCTAGGCCGTTGTAGTTATTGGTTTCGAGTATCAGACTTGCGAAAATTTTGATGGTTCCTCAACCATTCCTTAACTTCAAACTCCCATATCTCTCGAACGGATTGACGAACTCGAGAATTTCCTATTGCATCTGAAAGCAGAGACTCGCTCGATTACAACGGTATGTGTATTTTTGCCCTAGGCCATAGTAGTCATTGGTCTCGAATATCAGACTTGCCAAAATTTTGATGGTTTCTCAACCACTCCTTAACTTCAAACTCCCATATCTCGCGAACGGATTGACGAACTTGAGAACTTCCTGTTGCATCTGAAAGTGGAAACTCGCCCGGTTACAATGGTGTGTGTACTTTTCCCCTAGGACATTCCAGTTATAGGTTTCGAGTATCAGACCAGTGGAAATTTTGATGGTTTCTCAAACATTCCGTAACTTCAAACTCCCATATGTCGCGAACGGATTGACGAACTGGAGAAATTCCTGTTGCATCTGAAAGTAGAAACTCGCCCGATTACAAAGCTATGTGTATTTTTCCCCTAGGCCTCTGTAGTTATTGGTTTCGAGTATCAGACTAGCGAAAATTTTGATGGTTTCTCAATCATTCCTTAACTTCAAACTCCCATATCTCTCGAACGGATTGACGAACTCGAGAATTTCCTATTGCATCTGAAAGCAGAAACACGCCCGATTACAACGGTATGTGTATTTTTGCCCTAGGCCATAGTAGTCATTGGTCTCGAATATCACACTTGGGAAAATTTTGATGGTTTCTCAACCACTCCTTAACTTCAAACTCCCATATCTCGCGAACGGATTGACGAACTCCAGAAATTCCTGTTGCATCTGAAAGTAGAAACTCGCCCGATTACAAAGCTATGTGTATTTTTCCCCTAGGCCATTCCAGTTATTGGTTTCGAGTATCAGACCAGCGAAAATTTTGATGGTTTCTCAAACATTCCGTAACTTCAAACTCCCATAACTCGTGAACGGAATGACGAACTCGAGAAATTCCTGTTGCATCTGAAAGTAGAAACTCGCCCGATTACAGTGGTGTGTGTCCTTTTCCCCTAGGCCAGTCCAGTTATTGGTTTCGAGTATCAGACCAGCGAAAATTTCGATGGTTTCTCAACCATTCCTTAACTTCAAACTCCCATATCTCGCGAACGGATTGACGAACTCGAGAAATTCCCGTTGCATCTGAGAGTAGAAACTCGCCCGATTATAAAGCTATGTGTATTTATCCCCTAGGCCGTTGTAGTTATTGGTTTCGAGTATCAGACTTGCGAAAATTTTGATGGTTGTTCAACCATTCCTTAACTTCAAACTCCCATATCTCTCGAACGGATTGACGAACTCGAGAATTTCCTATTGCATCTGAAAGCAGAAACACGCCCGATTACAACGGTATGTGTATTTTTGCCCTAGGCCATAGTAGTCATTGGTCTCGAATATCAGACTTGGGAAAATTTTGATGGTTTCTCAACCACTCCGTAACTTCAAACTCCCATATCTCGCGAACGGATTCACGAACTTGAGAACTTCCTGTTACACCTGGAAGTGGAAACTCGCCCGATTACAACGGTATGTGTATTTTTCCCTAGGCCATTGTAGTTATTGGTTTCGAGTATCAGACTTGCGATAATTTTGATGGTTTCTCAACCACTCCTTAACTCCAAACTCCCATATCTCGCGAACGGAATGACGAACTCGAGAAATTCCTGTTGCATCTGAAAGTAGAAACTCGCCCGATTACAAAGGTGTGTGTACTTTTCCCCTAGGCCATTCCAGTTATTGGTTTCGAGTATCAGACCAGCGAAAATTTCGGTGGTTTCTCAACAATTCCTTAACTTCAAACTCCCATATCTCGCGAACGGATTGACGAACTCGAGAAATTCCTGTTGCATCTGAGAGTAGAAACTCGCCCGATTACAACGGTATGTGTATTTTTGCCCTAGGCCATAGTAGTCATTGGTCTCGAATATCACACTTGGGAAAATTTTGATGGTTTCTCAACCACTCCTTAACTTCAAACTCCCATATCTCGCGAACGGATTGACGAACTCCAGAAATTCCTGTTGCATCTGAAAGTAGAAACTCGCCCGATTACAAAGCTATGTGTATTTTTCCCCTAGGCCATTCCAGTTATTGGTTTCGAGTATCAGACCAGCGAAAATTTTGATGGTTTCTCAAACATTCCGTAACTTCAAACTCCCATAACTCGTGAACGGAATGACGAACTCGAGAAATTCCTGTTGCATCTGAAAGTAGAAACTCGCCCGATTACAGTGGTGTGTGTATTTTTGCCCTAGGCCATAGTAGTCATTGGTCTCGAATATCAGACTTGCCAAAATTTTGATGGTTTCTCAACCACTCCTTAACTTCAAACTCCCATATCTCGCGAACGGATTGACGAACTTGAGAACTTCCTGTTGCATCTGAAAGTGGAAACTCGCCGGATTACAACGGTATGTGTATTTTTGCCCTAGGCCATAGTAGTCATTGGTCTCGAATATCAGACTTGCCAAAATTTTGATGGTTTCTCAACCACTCCTTAACTTCAAACTCCCATATCTCGCGAACGGATTGACGAACTTGAGAACTTCCTGTTGCATCTGAAAGTGGAAACTCGCCGGATTACAACGGTATGTGTATTTTTGCCCTAGGCCATAGTAGTCATTGGTCTCGAATATCAGACTTGGGAAAATTTTGATGGTTTCTCAACCACTCCTTAACTTCAAACTCCCATATCTCGCGAACGGATTGACGAACTTGAGAACTTCCTGTTACACTTGGAAGTGGAAACTCGCCCGATTACAACGGTATGTGTATTTTTCCCTAGGCCATTGTAGTTATTGGTTTCGAGTATCAGACTTGCGATAATTTTGATGGTTTCTCAACCACTCCTTAACTCCAAACTCCCATATCTCGCGAACGGAATGACGAACTCGAGAAATTCCTGTTGCATCTGAAAGTAGAAACTCGTCCGATTACAAAGGTGTGTGTCCTTTTCCCCTAGGCCATTCCGGTTATTGGTTTCGAGTATCAGACCAGCGAAAATTTTGATGGTTTCTCAAACATTCCGTAACTTCAAACTCCCATAACTCGTGAACGGAATGACGAAGTCGAGAAATTCCTGTTGCATCTGAAAGTAGAAACTCGCCCGATTACAGTGGTGTGTGTCCTTTTCCCCTAGGCCAGTCCAGTTATTGATTTCGAGTATCAGACCAGCGAAAATTTCGATGGTTTCTCAACCATTCCTTAACTTCAAACTCCCATGCCTCGCGAACGGATTGACGAACTCGAGAAATTCCCGTTGCATCTGAGGGTAGAAACTCGCCCGATTATAAAGCTATGTGTATTTATCCCCTAGGCCGTTGTAGTTATAGGTTTCGAGTATCAGACTTGCGATAATTTTGATGGTTTCTCAACCACTCCTTAACTCCAAACTCCCATATCTCGCGAACGGAATGACGAACTCGAGAAATTCCTGTTGCATCTGAAAGTAGAAACTCGCCCGATTACAAAGGTGTGTGTACTTTTCCCCTAGGCCATTCTAGTTATTGGTTTCGAGTATCAGACCAGCGAAAATTTTGATGGTTTCTCAATCATTCCTTAACTCCAAACTCCCATATCTCGCGAACGGAATGACGAACTCGAGACATTCCTGTTGCATCTGAAAGTAGAAACTCGCCCGATAACAAAGGTGTGTGTACTTTTCCCCTAGGCCATTCCAGTTATAGGTTTCGAGTATCAGACCAGCGAAAATTTTGATGGTTTCTCAAACATTCCGTAACTTCAAACTCCCATATCTCGCGAACGGAATAACGAACTCGAGAAATACCTGTTGCATCTGAAAGTAGAAACTCGCCCGATTACAATGGGGTGTGTACTTTTCCCCTAGGCCATTCCAGTTATTGGTTTCGAGTATCAGACCAGCGAAAATCTTGATGGTTTCTCAACCATTCCTTAACTTCAAACTGTCTTATCTCGCGAACGGATTGACGAACTCGAGAAATTCCTTTTGCATCTGAAAGTAGAAACTAGCCCGATTACAACGGTATGTGTATTTTTCCCCTAGGCCGTTGTAGTTATTGGTTTCGAGTATCAGACTTACGAAAATTTTGATGGTTTCTCAACCATTCCTTAACTTCAAACTCCCATATCTCGCGAACGGATTGACGAACTGGAGAAATTCCTGTTGCATCTGAAAGTAGAAACTCGCCCGATTACAAAGCTATGTGTATTTTTCCCCTAGGCCTCTGTAGTTATTGGTTTCGAGTATCAGACTTGCGAAAATTTTAATGGTTTCTCAACGATTCCTTAACTTCAAACTCCCATATCTCGCGAACGGATTGACGAACTCGAGAAATTCCTGTTGCATCTGAAAGTAGAAAATCGCCCGATTACAATGGTGTGTGTACTCTTCCCCTAGGCCATTCCAGTTATTGGTTTCGAGTATCAGACCGGCGAAAATCTTGATGGTTTCTCAACCATTCCTTAACTTCAAACTGTCTTATCTCGCGAACGGATTGACGAACTCGAGAAATTCCTTTTGCATCTGAAAGTAGAAACTAGCCCGATTACAACGGTATGTGTATTTTTCCCCTAGGCCGTGGTAGTTATTGGTTTCGAGTATCAGACTTACGAAAATTTTGATGGTTTCTCAACCATTCCTTAACTTCAAACTCCCATATCTCGCGAACGGATTGACGAACTGGAGAAATTCCTGTTGCATCTGAAAGTAGAAACTCGCCCGATTACAAAGGTATGTGTATTTTTCCCCTAGGCCTCTGTAGTTATTGGTTTCGAGTATCAGACTTGCGAAAATTTTAATGGTTTCTCAACGATTCCTTAACTTCAAACTCCCATATCTCGCGAACGGATTGACGAACTCGAGAAATTCCTGTTGCATCTGAAAGTGCAAACTCGCCCGATTACAACGGTGTTTGTATTTTTCCCCTAGGCCATTCCAGTTATAGGTTTCGAATATCAGACCAGCGAAAATTTTGATGGTTTCTCAAACATTCCGTAACTTCAAACTCCCATATCTCGCGAACGGAATGACGAACTCGAGAAATTCCTGTTGCATCTGAAAGTAGAAACTCGCCCGATTACAGTGGTGTGTGTCCTTTTCCCCTAGGCCATTCCAGTTATTGGTTTCGAGTATCAGACCAGCGAAAATTTCGAGGGTTTCTCAACCATTCCTTAACTTCAAACTCCCATACCTCGCGAACGGATTGGCGAACTCGAGAAATTCCTGTTGCATCTGAAAGTGGAAACTCGCCCGATTACAATGGTGTGTGTACTCTTCCCCTAGGCCATTCCAGTTATAGATTTCGAATATCAGACCAGCGAAAATTTTGATGGTTCCTCAACCATTCCTTAACTTCAAACTCCCATATCTCGCGAACGGATTGACGAACTCGTGAACTTCCGGTTGCATCTGGTAGTAGAAACTCGCCCGATTACAATGGTGTGTGTACTTTTCCCCTAGGCCATTCTAGTTATTGGTTTCGAGTATCAGACCAGCGAAAATTTTGATGGTTTCTCAATCATTCCTTAACTCCAAACTCCCATATCTCGCGAACGGAATGACGAACTCGAGACATTCCTGTTGCATCTGAAAGTAGAAACTCGCCCGATAACAAAGGTGTGTGTACTTTTCCCCTAGGCCATTCCAGTTATAGGTTTCGAGTATCAGACCAGCGAAAATTTTGATGGTTTCTCAAACATTCCGTAACTTCAAACTCCCATATCTCGCGAACGGAATAACGAACTCGAGAAATACCTGTTGCATCTGAAAGTAGAAACTCGCCCGATTACAATGGGGTGTGTACTTTTCCCCTAGGCCATTCCAGTTATTGGTTTCGAGTATCAGACCAGCGAAAATCTTGATGGTTTCTCAACCATTCCTTAACTTCAAACTGTCTTATCTCGCGAACGGATTGACGAACTCGAGAAATTCCTTTTGCATCTGAAAGTAGAAACTAGCCCGATTACAACGGTATGTGTATTTTTCCCCTAGGCCGTTGTAGTTATTGGTTTCGAGTATCAGACTTACGAAAATTTTGATGGTTTCTCAACCATTCCTTAACTTCAAACTCCCATATCTCGCGAACGGATTGACGAACTGGAGAAATTCCTGTTGCATCTGAAAGTAGAAACTCGCCCGATTACAAAGCTATGTGTATTTTTCCCCTAGGCCTCTGTAGTTATTGGTTTCGAGTATCAGACTTGCGAAAATTTTAATGGTTTCTCAACGATTCCTTAACTTCAAACTCCCATATCTCGCGAACGGATTGACGAATTCGAGAAATTCCTGTTGCATCTGAAAGTGCAAACTCGCCCGATTACAACGGTGTTTGTATTTTTCCCCTAGGCCATTCCAGTTATAGGTTTCGAATATCAGACCAGCGAAAATTTTGATGGTTTCTCAATCATTCCTTAACTCCAAACTCCCATATCTCGCGAACGGAATGACGAACTCGAGACATTCCTGTTGCATCTGAAAGTAGAAACTCGCCCGATAACAAAGGTGTGTGTACTTTTCCCCTAGGCCATTCCAGTTATAGGTTTCGAGTATCAGACCAGCGAAAATTTTGATGGTTTCTCAAACATTCCGTAACTTCAAACTCCCATATCTCGCGAACGGAATAACGAACTCGAGAAATACCTGTTGCATCTGAAAGTAGAAACTCGCCCGATTACAATGGGGTGTGTACTTTTCCCCTAGGCCATTCCAGTTATTGGTTTCGAGTATCAGACCAGCGAAAATCTTGATGGTTTCTCAACCATTCCTTAACTTCAAACTGTCTTATCTCGCGAACGGATTGACGAACTCGAGAAATTCCTTTTGCATCTGAAAGTAGAAGCTAGCCCGATTACAACGGTATGTGTATTTTTCCCCTAGGCCGTTGTAGTTATTGGTTTCGAGTATCAGACTTACGAAAATTTTGATGGTTTCTCAACCATTCCTTAACTTCAAACTCCCATATCTCGCGAACGGATTGACGATCTCGAGAAATTCCTGTTGCATCTGAGAGTAGAAACTCGCCCGATTATAAAGCTATGTGTATTTTTCCCCTAGGCCGTTGTAGTTATTGGTTTCGAGTATCAGACATGCGAAAATTTTGATTGTTCCTCAACGATTCCTTAACTTCAAACTCCCATACCTCGCGAACGGATTGGCGAACTCGAGAAATTCCTGTTGCATCTGAAAGTGGAAACTCACCCGATTACAATGGTGTGTGTACTCTTCCCCTAGGACATTCCAGTTATTGGTTTCGAGTATCAGACTTGCGAAAATTTTGATGGTTTCTCAACCATTCCTTAACTTCAAACTCCCATATCTCGCGAACGGATTGACGAACTCCAGAAATTCATGTTGCATCTGAGAGTAGAAACTCGCCCGATTATAAAGCTATGTGTATTTTTCCCCTAGGCCGTTGTAGTTATTGGTTTCGAGTATCAGACTTACGAAAATTTTGATGGTTTCTCAACCATTCCTTAACTTCAAACTCCCATATCTCGCGAACGGATTGACGATCTCGAGAAATTCCTGTTGCATCTGAGAGTAGAAACTCGCCCGATTATAAAGCTATGTGTATTTTTCCCCTAGGCCGTTGTAGTTATTGGTTTCGAGTATCAGACTTGCGAAAATTTTGATGGTTCCGCAACGATTCCTTAACTTCAAACTCCCATACCTCGCGAACGGATTGGCGAACTCGAGAAATTCCTGTTGCATCTGAAAGTGGAAACTCGCCCGATTACAATGGTGTGTGTACTCTTCCCCTAGGCCATTCCAGTTATTGGTTTCGAGTATCAGACTTGCGAAAATTTTGATGGTTTCTCAACCATTCCTTAACTTCAAACTCCCATATCTCGCGAACGGATTGACGAACTCGAGAAATTCCTGTTGCATCTGAGAGTAGAAACTCGCCGGATTATAAAGCTATGTGTATTTTTCCCCTAGGCCGTGGTAGTTATTGGTTTCGAGTATCAGACTTGCGAAAATTTTGATGGTTCCTCAACGATTCCTTAACTTCAAACTCCCATACCTCGCGAACGGATTGGCGAACTCGAGAAATTCCTGTTGCATCTGAAAGTAGAAACTCGCCCGATTACAACGGTATGTGTATTTTTCCCCTAGGCCATTGTAGTTATTGGTTTCGAGTATCAGACTTACGAAAATTTTGATGGTTTCTCAACCATTCCTTAACTTCAAACTCCCATATCTCGCGAACGGATTGACGAACTCCAGAATTTCCTATTGCATCTGAAAGCAGAAACACGCCCGATTACAACGGTATGTGTATTTTTGCCCGAGGCCATAGTAGTCATTGGTCGCGAATATCAGACTTGGGAAAATTTTGATGGTTTCTCAACCACTCCTTAACTTCAAACTCCCATATCTCGCGAACGGATTGACGAACTCGAGAACTTCCGTTGCACCTGGAAGTGGAAACTCGCCCGATTACAATGGTATGTGTATTTTTCCCTAGGCCATTGTAGTTATTGGTTTCGAGTATCAGACTTGCGAAAATTTTGATGGTTTCTCAACCACTCCTTAACTTCAAACTCCCATATCTCTCGAACGGATTGACGAACTCGAGAATTTCCTATTGCATCTGAAAGCAGAAACACGCCCGATTACAACGGTATGTGTATTTTTGCCCTAGGCCATAGTAGTCATTGGTCTCGAATATCACACTTGGGAAAATTTTGATGGTTTCTCAACCACTCCTTAACTTCAAACTCCCATATCTCGCGAACGGAATGACGAACTCGAGAAATTCCTGTTGCATCTGAAAGTAGAAACTCGCCCGATTACAGAGGTGTGTGTCCCTTTCCCCTAGGCCATTCCGGTTATTGGTTTCGAGTATCAGACCAGCGAAAATTTTGATGGTTTCTCAAACATTCCGTAACTTCAAACTCCCATAACTCGTGAACGGAATGACGAACTCGAGAAATTGCTGTTGCATCTGAAAGTAGAAACTCGCCCGATTACAGTGGTGTGTGTCCTTTTCCCCTAGGCCAGTCCAGTTATTGGTTTCGAGTATCAGACCAGCGAAAATTTCGATGGTTTCTCAACCATTCCTTAACTTCAAACTCCCATATCTCGCGAACGGATTGACGATCTCGAGAAATTCCTGTTGCATCTGAGAGTAGAAACTCGCCCGATTATAAAGCTATGTGTATTTTTCCCCTAGGCCGTTGTAGTTATTGGTTTCGAGTATCAGACTTGCGAAAATTTTGATGGTTCCTCAACGATTCCTTAACTTCAAACTCCCATACCTCGCGAACGGATTGGCGAACTCGAGAAATTCCTGTTGCATCTGAAAGTGGAAACTCACCCGATTACAATGGTGTGTGCACTCTTCCCCTAGGACATTCCAGTTATTGGTTTCGAGTATCAGACTTGCGAAAATTTTGATGGTTTCTCAACCATTCCTTAACTTCAAACTCCCATATCTCGCGAACGGATTGACGAACTCCAGAAATTCATGTTGCATCTGAGAGTAGAAACTCGCCCGATTATAAAGCTATGTGTATTTTTCCCCTAGGCCGTTGTAGTTATTGGTTTCGAGTATCAGACTTGCGAAAATTTTGATGGTTCCTCAACGATTCCTTAACTTCAAACTCCCATACCTCGCGAACGGATTGGCGAACTCGAGAAATTCCTGTTGCATCTGAAAGTAGAAACTCGCCCGATTACAACGGTATGTGTATTTTTCCCCTAGGCCATTGTAGTTATTGGTTTCGAGTATCAGACTTACGAAAATTTTGATGGTTTCTCAACCATTCCTTAACTTCAAACTCCCATATCTCGCGAACGGATTGACGAACTTCAGAAATTCCTGTTGCATCTGAAAGTAGAAACTCGCCCGATTACAAAGCTATGTGTATTTTTCCCCTAGGCCTCTGTTGTTATTGGTTTCGAGTATCAGACTTGCAAAAATTTTGATGGTTTCTCAACGATTCCTTAACTTCAAACTCCCATACCTCGCGAACGGATTGGCGAACTCGAGAAATTCCTGTTGCATCTGAAAGTGGAAACTCGCCCGATTACAATGGTGTGTGTACTCTTCCCCTAGGCCATTCCAGTTATTGGTTTCGAGTATCAGACTTGCGAAAATTTTGATGGTTTCTCAACCATTCCTTAACTTCAAACTCCCATATCTCTCGAACGGATTGACGAACTCGAGAATTTCCTATTGCATCTGAAAGCAGAAACACGCCCGATTACAACGGTATGTGTATTTTTGCCCTAGGCCATAGTAGTCATTGGTCTCGAATATCAGACATGGGAAAATTTTGATGGTTTCTCAACCACTCCTTAAATTCAAACTCCCATATCTCGCGAACGGATTGACGAACTCGAGAACTTCCGTTGCACCTGGAAGTGGAAACTCGCCCGATTACAATGGTATGTGTATTTTTCCCTAGGCCATTGTAGTTATTGGTTCGAGTATCAGACTTGCGAAAATTTTGATGGTTTCTCAACCACTCCTTAACTTCATACTCCCATATCTCGCGAACGGATTGACGAACTCGAGAAATTCCTGCTGCATCTGAGAGTAGAAACTCGCCCGATTATAAAGCTATGTGTATTTATCCCCTAGGCCGTTGTAGTTATTGGTTTCGAGTATCAGACTTGCGAAAATTTTGATGGTTCCTCAACCATTCCTTAACTTCAAACTCCCATATCTCTCGAACGGATTGACGAACTCGAGAATTTCCTATTGCATCTGAAAGCAGAGACTCGCTCGATTACAACGGTATGTGTATTTTTGCCCTAGGCCATAGTAGTCATTGGTCTCGAATATCAGACTTGCCAAAATTTTGATGGTTTCTCAACCACTCCTTAACTTCAAACTCCCATATCTCGCGAACGGATTGACGAACTTGAGAACTTCCTGTTGCATCTGAAAGTGGAAACTCGCCCGGTTACAATGGTGTGTGTACTTTTCCCCTAGGACATTCCAGTTATAGGTTTCGAGTATCAGACCAGTGGAAATTTTGATGGTTTCTCAAACATTCCGTAACTTCAAACTCCCATATGTCGCGAACGGATTGACGAACTGGAGAAATTCCTGTTGCATCTGAAAGTAGAAACTCGCCCGATTACAAAGCTATGTGTATTTTTCCCCTAGGCCTCTGTAGTTATTGGTTTCGAGGATCAGACTAGCGAAAATTTTGATGGTTTCTCAACCATTCCTTAACTTCAAACTCCCCATATCTCTCGAACGGATTGACGAACTCGAGAATTTCCTATTGCATCTGAAAGCAGAAACACGCCCGATTACAACGGTATGTGTATTTTTGCCCTAGGCCATAGTAGTCATTGGTCTCGAATATCACACTTGGGAAAATTTTGATGGTTTCTCAACCACTCCTTAACTTCAAACTCCCATATCTCGCGAACGGATTGACGAACTCCAGAAATTCCTGTTGCATCTGAAAGTAGAAACTCGCCCGATTACAAAGCTATGTGTATTTTTCCCCTAGGCCATTCCAGTTATTGGTTTCGAGTATCAGACCAGCGAAAATTTTGATGGTTCTCAAACATTACGTAACTTCAAACTCCCATAACTCGTGAACGGAATGACGAACTCGAGAAATTCCTGTTGCATCTGAAAGTAGAAACTCGCCCGATTACAGTGGTGTGTGTCCTTTTCCCCTAGGCCAGTCCAGTTATTGGTTTCGAGTATCAGACCAGCGAAAATTTCGATGGTTTCTCAACCATTCCTTAACTTCAAACTCCCATATCTCGCGAACGGATTGACGAACTCGAGAAATTCCCGTTGCATCTGAGAGTAGAAACTCGCCCGATTATAAAGCTATGTGTATTTATCCCCTAGGCCGTTGTAGTTATTGGTTTCGAGTATCAGACTTGCGAAAATTTTGATGGTTGTTCAACCATTCCTTAACTTCAAACTCCCATATCTCTCGAACGGATTGACGAACTCGAGAATTTCCTATTGCATCTGAAAGCAGAAACACGCCCGATTACAACGGTATGTGTATTTTTGCCCTAGGCCATAGTAGTCATTGGTCTCGAATATCAGACTTGGGAAAATTTTGATGGTTTCTCAACCACTCCTTAACTTCAAACTCCCATATCTCGCGAACGGATTCACGAACTTGAGAACTTCCTGTTACACCTGGAAGTGGAAACTCGCCCGATTACAACGGTATGTGTATTTTTCCCTAGGCCATTGTAGTTATTGGTTTCGAGTATCAGACTTGCGATAATTTTGATGGTTTCTCAACCACTCCTTAACTCCAAACTCCCATATCTCGCGAACGGAATGACGAACTCGAGAAATTCCTGTTGCATCTGAAAGTAGAAACTCGCCCGATTACAAAGGTGTGTGTACTTTTCCCCTAGGCCATTCCAGTTATTGGTTTCGAGTATCAGACCAGCGAAAATTTCGGTGGTTTCTCAACAATTCCTTAACTTCAAACTCCCATATCTCGCGAACGGATTGACGAACTCGAGAAATTCCTGTTGCATCTGAGAGTAGAAACTCGCCCGATTACAACGGTATGTGTATTTTTGCCCTAGGCCATAGTAGTCATTGGTCTCGAATATCACACTTGGGAAAATTTTGATGGTTTCTCAACCACTCCTTAACTTCAAACTCCCATATCTCGCGAACGGATTGACGAACTCCAGAAATTCCTGTTGCATCTGAAAGTAGAAACTCGCCCGATTACAAAGCTATGTGTATTTTTCCCCTAGGCCATTCCAGTTATTGGTTTCGAGTATCAGACCAGCGAAAATTTTGATGGTTTCTCAAACATTCCGTAACTTCAAACTCCCATAACTCGTGAACGGAATGACGAACTCGAGAAATTCCTGTTGCATCTGAAAGTAGAAACTCGCCCGATTACAGTGGTGTGTGTATTTTTGCCCTAGGCCATAGTAGTCATTGGTCTCGAATATCAGACTTGCCAAAATTTTGATGGTTTCTCAACCACTCCTTAACTTCAAACTCCCATATCTCGCGAACGGATTGACGAACTTGAGAACTTCCTGTTGCATCTGAAAGTGGAAACTCGCCGGATTACAACGGTATGTGTATTTTTGCCCTAGGCCATAGTAGTCATTGGTCTCGAATATCAGACTTGGGAAAATTTTGATGGTTTCTCAACCACTCCTTAACTTCAAACTCCCATATCTCGCGAACGGATTGACGAACTTGAGAACTTCCTGTTACACTTGGAAGTGGAAACTCGCCCGATTACAACGGTATGTGTATTTTTGCCCTAGGCCATAGTAGTCATTGGTCTCGAATATCAGACTTGCCAAAATTTTGATGGTTTCTCAACCACTCCTTAACTTCAAACTCCCATATCTCGCGAACGGATTGACGAACTTGAGAACTTCCTGTTGCATCTGAAAGTGGAAACTCGCCGGATTACAACGGTATGTGTATTTTTGCCCTAGGCCATAGTAGTCATTGGTCTCGAATATCAGACTTGGGAAAATTTTGATGGTTTCTCAACCACTCCTTAACTTCAAACTCCCATATCTCGCGAACGGATTGACGAACTTGAGAACTTCCTGTTACACTTGGAAGTGGAAACTCGCCCGATTACAACGGTATGTGTATTTTTCCCTAGGCCATTGTAGTTATTGGTTTCGAGTATCAGACTTGCGATAATTTTGATGGTTTCTCAACCACTCCTTAACTCCAAACTCCCATATCTCGCGAACGGAATGACGAACTCGAGAAATTCCTGTTGCATCTGAAAGTAGAAACTCGTCCGATTACAAAGGTGTGTGTCCTTTTCCCCTAGGCCATTCCGGTTATTGGTTTCGAGTATCAGACCAGCGAAAATTTTGATGGTTTCTCAAACATTCCGTAACTTCAAACTCCCATAACTCGTGAACGGAATGACGAAGTCGAGAAATTCCTGTTGCATCTGAAAGTAGAAACTCGCCCGATTACAGTGGTGTGTGTCCTTTTCCCCTAGGCCAGTCCAGTTATTGATTTCGAGTATCAGACCAGCGAAAATTTCGATGGTTTCTCAACCATTCCTTAACTTCAAACTCCCATGCCTCGCGAACGGATTGACGAACTCGAGAAATTCCCGTTGCATCTGAGGGTAGAAACTCGCCCGATTATAAAGCTATGTGTATTTATCCCCTAGGCCGTTGTAGTTATAGGTTTCGAGTATCAGACTTGCGATAATTTTGATGGTTTCTCAACCACTCCTTAACTCCAAACTCCCATATCTCGCGAACGGAATGACGAACTCGAGAAATTCCTGTTGCATCTGAAAGTAGAAACTCGCCCGATTACAAAGGTGTGTGTACTTTTCCCCTAGGCCATTCCAGTTATTGGTTTCGAGTATCAGACTTGCGAAAATTTTGATGGTTCCTCAACGATTCCTTAACTTCAAACTCCCATACCTCGCGAACGGATTGGCGAACTCGAGAAATTCCTGTTGCATCTGAGAGTAGAAACTCGCCCGATTATAAAGCTATGTGTATTTTTCCCCTAGGCCGTTGTAGTTATTGGTTTCGAGTACCAGACTTGCGAAAATTTTGATGGTTCCTCAACGATTCCTTAACTTCAAACTCCCATATCTCTCGAAAGGATTGACGAACTCGAGAATTTCCTATTGCATCTGAAAGCAGAGACTCGCCCGATTACAACGGTATGTGTATTTTTGCCCTAGGCCATAGTAGTCATTGGTCTCGAATATCAGACTTGCCAAAATTTTGATGGTTTCTCAACCACTCCTTAACTTCAAACTCCCATATCTCGCGAACGGATTGACGAACTTGAGAACTTCCTGTTGCATCTGAAAGTGGAAACTCGCCCGATTACAATGGTGTGTGTACTTTTCCCCTAGGCCATTCCTGTTATAGGTTTCGTGTATCAGACCAGTGGAAATTTTGATGGCTTCTCAAACATTCCGTAACTTCAAACTCCCATATCTCGCGAACTGAATGACGAACTCGAGAAATTCCTGTTGCATCTGAATGTAGAAGCTCGCCCGATTACAACGGTATGTGTATTTTTCCCCTAGGCCATTGTAGTTATTGGTTTCGAGTATCAGACTTACGAAAATTTTGATGGTTTCTCAACCATTCCTTAACTTCAAACTCCCATATCTCGCGAACGGATTGACGAAGTCGAGAAATTCCCGTTGCATCTGAGAGTAGAAACTCGCCCGATTATAAAGCTATGTGTATTTATCCCCTAGGCCATTCCAGTTATTGGTTTCGAGTATCAGACCAGCGAAAATTTCGATGGTTTCTCAACCATTCCTTAACTTCAAACTCCCATATCTCTCGAACGGATTGACGAACTCGAGAAATTCCTGTTGCATCTGAGAGTAGAAACTCGCCCGATTATAAAGCTATGTGTATTTATCCCCGAGGCCATTGTAGTTATTGGTTTCGAGTATCAGACTTGCGAAAATTTTGATGGTTTCTCAACCATTCCTTAACTTCAAACTCCCATATCTCTCGAACGGATTGACGAACTCGAGAATTTCCTATTGCATCTGAAAGCAGAAACACGCCCGATTACAACGGTATGTGTATTTTTGCCCTAGGCCATAGTAGTCATTGGTCTCGAATATCAGACATGGGAAAATTTTGATGGTTTCTCAACCACTCCTTAACTTCAAACTCCCATATCTCGCGAACGGATTGACGAACTTGAGAACTTCCTGTTACACTTGGAAGTGGAAACTCGCCCGATTACAACGGTATGTGTATTTTTCCCTAGGCCATTGTAGTTATTGGTTTCGAGTATCAGACTTGCGATAATTTTGATGGTTTCTCAACCACTCCTTAACTCCAAACTCCCATATCTCGCGAACGGATTGACGAACTTGGGAACTTCCTGTTACACCTGGAAGTGGAAACTCGCCCGATTACAACGGTATGTGTATTTTTCCCTAGGCCATTGTAGTTATTGGTTTCGAGTATCAGACTTGCGATAATTTTGATGGTTTCTCAAACACTCCTTAACTCCAAACTCCCATGTCTCGCGAACGGAATGACGAACTCGAGAAATTTCTGTTGCATCTGAAAGTAGAAACTCGCCCGATTACAGTGATGTGTGTCCTTTTCCCCTAGGCCATTCCAGTTATAGGTTTCGAGTATCAGACCAGTGGAAATTTTGATGGCTTCTCAAACATTCCGTAACTTCATACTCCCATATCTCGCGAACTGAATGACGAACTCGAGAAATTCCTGTTGCATCTGAAAGTAGAAACTCGCCCGATTACGACGGTATGTGTATTTTTCCCCTAGGCCATTGTAGTTATTGGTTTCGAGTATCAGACTTACGAAAATTTTGATGGTTTCTCAACCATTCCTTAACTTCAAACTCCCATATCTCGCGAACGGATTGACGAACTCCAGAAATTCCTGTTGCATCTGAAAGTAGAAACTCGCCCGAATACAAAGCTATGTGTATTTTTCCCCTAGGCCTCTGTAGTTATTGGTTTCGAGTATCAGACTTGCAAAAATTTTGATGGTTTCTCAACGATTCCTTAACTTCAAACTCCCATACCTCGCGAACGGATTGGCGAACTAGAGAAATTCCTGTTGCATCTGAAAGTGGAAACTCGCCCGATTACAATGGTGTGTGTACTCTTCCCCTAGGCCATTCCAGTTATTGGTTTCGAGTATCAGACTTGTGAAAATTTTGATGGTTTCTCAACCATTCCTTAACTTCAAACTCCCATATCTCTCGAACGGATTGACGAACTCGAGAATTTCCTATTGCATTTGAAAGCAGAAACACGCCCGATTACAACGGTATGTGTATTTTTGCCCGAGGCCATAGCAGTCATTGGTCTCGAATATCAGGCTTGGGAAAATTTTGATGGTTTCTCAACAACTCCTTAACTTCAAACTCCCATATCTCGCGAACGGATTGACGAACTCGAGAACTTCCGTTGCACCTGGAAGTGGAAACTCGCCCGATTACAACGGTATGTGTATTTTTCCCTAGGCCATTGTAGTTATTGGTTTCGAGTATCAGACTTGCGAAAATTTTGATGGTTTCTCAACCACTCCTTAACTCCAAACTCCCATATCTCGCGAACGGAATGACGAACTCGAGAAATTCCTGTTGCAGCTGAAAGTAGAAACTCGCCCGATTACAAAGGTGTGTGTCCTTTTCCCCTAGGCCATTCCGGTTATTGGTTTCGAGTATCAGACCAGCGAAAATTTTGATGGTTTCTCAAACATTCCGTAACTTCAAACTGCCATATCTCGTGAACGGAATGACGAACTCGAGAAATTCCTGTTGCATCTGAAAGTAGAAACTCGCCCGATTACAGTGGTGTGTGTCCTTTTCCCCTAGGCCACTCCAGTTATTGGTTTCGAGTATCAGACCAGCGAAAATTTCGACGGTTTCTCAACCATTCCTTAACTTCAAACTCCCATATCTCGCGAACGGATTGACGAACTCGAGAAATTCCCGTTGCATCTGAGAGTAGAAACTCGCCCGATTATAAAGCTATGTGTATTTATCCCCTAGGCCATTCCAGTTATTGGTTTCGAGTATCAGACCAGCGAAAATTTCGATGGTTTCTCAACCAGTCCATAACTTCAAACTCCCATATCTCGCGAACGGATTGACGAACTCGAGAAATTCCTGTTGCATCTGAGAGTAGAAACTCGCCCGATTATAAAGCTATGTGTATTTATCCACTAGGCCGTTGTAGTTATTGGTTTCGAGTATCAGACTTGCGAAAATTTTGATGGTTTCTCAACCATTCCTTAACTTCAAACTCCCATATCTCTCGAACGGAATGACGAACTCGAGAAATTCCTGTTGCATCGGAAAGTAGAAACTCGCCCGATTACAAAGGTGAGTGTACTTTTCCCCTAGCCATTCCAGTTATAGGTTTCGAGTATCAGACTTGCGATAATTTTGATGGTTTCTCAACCACTCCTTAACTCCAAACTCCCATATCTCTCGAACGGATTGACGAACTCGAGAATTTCCTATTGCATCTGAAAGCAGAGACTCGCCCGATTACAACGGTATGTGTATTTTTCCCTAGGCCATTGTAGTTATTGGTTTCGAGTATCAGACTTGCGAAAATTTTGATGGTTTCTCAACCACTCCTTAACTCCAAACTCCCATATCTCGCGAACGGAATGACGAACTCGAGAAATTCCTGTTGCATCTGAAAGTAGAAACTCGCCCGATTACAAAGGTGTGTGTCCTTTTCCCCTAGGCCATTCTAGTTATTGGTTTCGAGTATCAGACCAGCGAAAATTTTGATGGTTTCTCAATCATTCCTTAACTCCAAACTCCCATATCTCGCGAACGGAATGACGAACTCGAGACATTCCTGTTGCATCTGAACGTAGAAACTCGCCCGATAACAAAGGTGTGTGTACTTTTCCCCTAGGCCATTCCAGTTATAGGTTTCGAGTATCAGACCAGCGAAAATTTTGATGGTTTCTCAACCATTCCTTAACTTCAAACTCCCATATCTCGCGAACGGATTGACGAACTCGTGAATTTCCGGTTGCATCTGGTAGTAGAAACTCGCCCGATTACAATGGTGTGTGTACTTTTCCCCTAGGCCATTCCAGTTATAGGTTTCGAGTATCAGACCAGTGGAAATTTTGATGGCTTCTCAAACATTCCGTAACTTCAAACTCCCATATCTCGCGAACTGAATGACGAACTCGAGAAATTCCTGTTGCATCTGAATGTAGAAACTCGCCCGATTACAACGGTATGTGTATTTTTGCCCTAGGCCATAGTAGTCATTGGTCTCGAATATCAGACTTGCCAAAATTTTGATGGTTTCTCAACCATTCCTTAACTTCAAACTCCCATATCTCGCGAACGGATTGACGAACTCGAGAATTTCCTATTGCATCTGAAAGCAGAGACTCGCCCGATTACAACGGTATGTGTATTTTTGCCCTAGGCCATAGTAGTCATTGGTCTCGAATATCAGACTTGCCAAAATTTTGATGGTTTCTCAACCACTCCTAAACTCCAAACTCCCATATCTCGCGAACGGAATGACGAACTCGAGAAATTCCTGTTGTATCTGAAAGTAGAAACTCGCCCGATTACAAAGGTGTGTGTCCTTTTCCCCTAGGCCATTCCAGTTATTGGTTTCGAGTATCAGACCAGCGAAAATTTCGATGGTTTCTCAACCATTCCTTAACTTCAAACTCCCATATCTCGCGAACGGATTGACGAACTCGAGAATTTCCTATTGCATCTGAAAGCAGAGACTCGCCCGATTACAACGGTATGTGTATTTTTGCCCTAGGCCATAGTAGTCATTGGTCTCGAATATCAGACTTGCCAAAATTTTGATGGTTTCTCAACCATTCCTTAACTTCAAACTCCCATATCTCGCGAACGGATTGACGAACTCGTGAACTTCAAGTTGCATCTGGTAGTAGAAACTCGCCCGATTACAATGGTGTGTGTACTTTTCCCCTAGGCCATTCCAGTTATAGGTTTCGAGTATCAGACCAGCGAAAATTTTGATGGTTTCTCAACCATTCCTTAACTTCAAACTCCCATATCTCGCGAACGGATTGACGAACTCGTGAATTTCCGGTTGCATCTGGTAGTAGAAACTCGCCCGATTACAATGGTGTGTGTACTTTTCCCCTAGGCCATTCCAGTTATAGGTTTCGAGTATCAGACCAGTGGAAATTTTGATGGCTTCTCAAACATTCCGTAACTTCAAACTCCCATATCTCGCGAACTGAATGACGAACTCGAGAAATTCCTGTTGCATCTGAATGTAGAAACTCGCCCGATTACAACGGTATGTATATTTTTCCCCTAGGCCATTGTAGTTATTGGTTTCGAGAATCAGACTTACGAAAATTTTGATGGTTTCTCAACCATTACTTAACTTCAAACTCCCATATCTCGCAAACGGATTGACGAACTCCAGAAATTCCTGTTGCATCTGAAAGTAGAAACTCGCCCGATTACAAAGCTATGTGTATTTGTCCCCTAGGCCTCTGTAGTTATTGGTTTCGAGTATCAGACTTGCGAAAATTTTGATGGTTTCTCAACCACTCCTTAACTTCAAAGTCCCATATCTCGCGAACGGATTGACGAACTCGAGAATTTCCTATTGCATCTGAAAGCAGAGACTCGCCCGATTACAACGGTATGTGTATTTTTCCCTAGGCCATTGTAGTTATTGGTTTCGAGTATCAGACTTGCGAAAATTTTGATGGTTTCTCAACCACTCCTAAACTCCAAACTCCCATATCTCGCGAACGGAATGACGAACTCGAGAAATTCCTGTTGCATCTGAAAGTAGAAACTCGCCCGATTACAAAGGTGTGTGTCCTTTTCCCCTAGGCCATTCCAGTTATTGGTTTCGAGTATCAGACCAGCGAAAATTTCGATGGTTTCTCAACCATTCCTTAACTTCAAACTCCCATATCTCGCGAACGGATTGACGAACTCGAGAATTTCCTATTGCATCTGAAAGCAGAGACTCGCCCGATTACAACGGTATGTGTATTTTTGCCCTAGGCCATAGTAGTCATTGGTCTCGAATATCAGACTTGCCAAAATTTTGATGGTTTCTCAACCACTCCTAAACTCCAAACTCCCATATCTCGCGAACGGAATGACGAACTCGAGAAATTCCTGTTGCATCTGAAAGTAGAAACTCGCCCGATTACAAAGGTGTGTGTCCTTTTCCCCTAGGCCATTCCAGTTATTGGTTTCGAGTATCAGACCAGCGAAAATTTCGATGGTTTCTCAACCATTCCTTAACTTCAAACTCCCATATCTCGCGAACGGATTGACGAACTCGAGAATTTCCTATTGCATCTGAAAGCAGAGACTCGCCCGATTACAACGGTATGTGTATTTTTGCCCTAGGCCATAGTAGTCATTGGTCTCGAATATCAGACTTGCAAAATTTTGATGGTTTCTCAACCATTCCTTAACTTCAAACTCCCATATCTCGCGAACGGATTGACGAACTCGTGAACTTCCGGTTGCATCTGGTAGTAGAAACTCGCCCGATTACAATGGTGTGTTTACTTTTCCCCTAGGCCATTCCAGTTATAGGTTTCGAATATCAGACTTGCCAAAATTTTGATGGTTTCTCAACCATTCCTTAACTTCAAACTCCCATATCTCGCGAACGGATTGACGAACTCGTGAACTTCCGGTTGCATCTGGTAGTAGAAACTCGCCCGATTACAATGGTGTGTGTACTTTTCCCCTAGGCCATTCTAGTTATTGGTTTCGAGTATCAGACCAGCGAAAATTTTGATGGTTTCTCAATCATTCCTTAACTCCAAACTCCCATATCTCGCGAACGGAATGACGAACTCGAGACATTCCTGTTGCATCTGAAAGTAGAAACTCGCCCGATAACAAAGGTGTGTGTACTTTTCCCCTAGGCAATTCCAGTTATAGGTTTCGAGTATCAGACCAGCGAAAATTTTGATGGTTTCTCAACCATTCCTTAACTTCAAACTCCCATATCTCGCGAACGGATTGACGAACTCGAGAAATTCCTTTTGCATCTGAAAGTAGAAAGTAGCCCGATTACAACGGTATGTGTATTTTTCCCCTAGGCCGTTGTAGTTATTGGTTTCGAGTATCAGACTAGCGAAAATTTTGATGGTTGCTCAACGATTCCTTAACTTCAAACTCCCATATCTCTCGAACGGATTGACGAACTCGAGAAATTCCTGTTGCGTCTGGAAGTAGAAACTCGCCCGATTACAACGATATGTGTATTTTTCCCCTAGGCCATTGTAGTTATTGGTTTCGAGTATCAGACTTACGAAAATTTTGATGGTTTCTCAACCATTCCTCAACTTCAAACTCCCATATCTCGCGAACGGATTGACGAACTCGAGAAATTCCTGTTGCATCTGGAAGTAGAAACTCGCCCGATTACAACGGTATGTGTATTTTTCCCCTAGGCCATTGTAGTTATTGGTTTCGAGTATCAGACTTGCGAAAATTTTGATGGTTTCTCAACCATTCCTTAACTTCAAACTCCCATATCTCGCGAACGGATTGACGAACTCGAGAAATTCCTGTTGCATCTGAAAGTAGAAACTCGCCCGATTACAAGGGTATGTGTATTTTTCCCCTAGGCCATTGTAGTTATTGGTTTCGAGTATCAGACTTACGAAAATTTTGATGGTTTCTCCACCATTCCTTAACTTCAAACTCCCATTTCTCGCGAACGGATTGACGAACTCGAGAAGTTCCTGTTGCATCTGAAAGTAGAAACTCGCCCGATTACAAAGCTATGCGTATTTTCCCCCTAGGCCACTGTAGTTATTGGTTTCGAGTATCAGACTTGCGAAAATTTTGATGGTTTCTCAACGATTCCTTAACTTCAAACTCCCATACCTCGCGAACGGATTGTCGAACTCGAGAATTTCCTATTGCATCTGAAAGCAGAGACTCGCCCGATCACAACGGTATGTGTATTTTTGCCCTAGGCCATAGTAGTCATTGGTCTCGAATATCAGACTTGCCAAAATTTTGATGGTTTCTCAACCATTCCTTAACTTCAAACTCCCATATCTCGCGAACGGATTGACGAACTCGAGAAATTCCTGCTGCATCTGAAAGTGGAAACTCGCCCGATTACAATGGTGATTGTACTTTTCCCCTAGGCCGTTCCAGTTTTTGGTTTCGAGTATCAGACTTGCGAAAATTTTGATGGTTTCTCAACCATTCCTTAACTACAAATTCCCATATCTCTCGAACGGATTGACGAACTCGAGAATTTCCTATTGCATCTGAAAGCAGAGACTCGCCCGATTACAACGGTATGTGTATTTTTGTCCTAGGCCATAGTAGTCATTGGTCTCGAATATCAGACTTGCCAAAATTTTGATGGTTTCTCAACCATTCCTTAACTTCAAACTCCCATATCTCGCGAACGGATTGACGAACTCGAGAAATTCCTGTTGCATCTGAAAGTAGAAACTCGCCCGATTACAATGGTGTGTGTACTTTTCCCCTAGGCCATTCCAGTTATTGGTTTCGAGTATCAGACCAGCGAAAATTTTGTTGGTTTCTCAACCATTCGTTAACTTCAAACTGTCTTATCTCGCGAACGGATTGACGAACTCGAGAAATTCCTGTTGCATCTGAAAGTAGAAACTCGCCCGATTACAACGGTATGTGTATTTTTCCCCTAGGCCATTGTAGTTATTGGTTTCGAGTATCAGACTTACGAAAATTTTGATGGTTTCTCCACCATTCCTTAACTTCAAACTCCCATTTCTCGCGAACGGATTGACGAACTCGAGAAGTTCCTGTTGCATCTGAAAGTAGAAACTCGCCCGATTACAAAGCTATGCGTATTTTCCCCCTAGGCCACTGTAGTTATTGGTTTCGAGTATCAGACTTGCGAAAATTTTGATGGTTTCTCAACGATTCCTTAACTTCAAACTCCCATACCTCGCGAACGGATTGTCGAACTCGAGAATTTCCTATTGCATCTGAAAGCAGAGACTCGCCCGATCACAACGGTATGTGTATTTTTGCCCTAGGCCATAGTAGTCATTGGTCTCGAATATCAGACTTGCCAAATTTTGATGGTTTCTCAACCATTCCTTAACTTCAAACTCCCATATCTCGCGAACGGAATGACGAACTCGAGACATTCCTGTTGCATCTGAAAGTAGAAACTCTCCCGATTACAATGGTGATTGTACTTTTCCCCTAGGCCATTCCAGTTATAGGTTTCGAGTATCAGACCAGTGGAAATTTTGATGGCTTCTCAAACATTCCGTAACTTCAAACTCCCATATCTCGCGAACGGATTGACGAACTCGAGAAATTCCTGTTGCATCTGAGAGTAGAAACTCGCCCGATTATAAAGCTATGTGTATTTATCCACTAGGCCGTTGTAGTTATTGGTTTCGAGTGTCAGACTTGCGAAAATTTTGATGGTTTCTCAACCATTCCTTAACTTCAAACTCCCATATCTCTCGAACGGAATGACGAACTCGAGAAATTCCTGTTGCATCGGAAAGTAGAAATTCGCCCGATTACAAAGGTGAGTGTACTTTTCCCCTAGCCATTCCAGTTATAGGTTTCGAGTATCAGACTTGCGATAATTTTGATGGTTTCTCAACCACTCCTTAACTCCAAACTCCCATATCTCTCGAACGGATTGACGAACTCGAGAATTTCCTATTGCATCTGAAAGCAGAGACTCGCCCGATTACAACGGTATGTGTATTTTTCCCTAGGCCATTGTAGTTATTGGTTTCGAGTATCAGACTTACGAAAATTTTGATGGTTTCTCAACCACTCCTTAACTCCAAACTCCCATATCTCGCGAACGGAATGACGAACTCGAGAAATTCCTGTTGCATCTGAAAGTAGAAACTCGCCCGATTACAAAGGTGTGTGTCCTTTTCCCCTAGGCCATTCTAGTTATTGGTTTCGAGTATCAGACCAGCGAAAATTTTGATGGTTTCTCAATCATTCCTTAACTCCAAACTCCCATATCTCGCGAACGGAATGACGAACTCGAGACATTCCTGTTGCATCTGAAAGTAGAAACTCGCCCGATAACAAAGGTGTGTGTACTTTTCCCCTAGGCCATTCCAGTTATAGGTTTCGAGTATCAGACCAGCGAAAATTTTGATGGTTTCTCAACCATTCCTTAACTTCAAACTCCCATATCTCGCGAACGGATTGACGAACTCGTGAATTTCCGGTTGCATCTGGTAGTAGAAACTCGCCCGATTACAATGGTGTGTGTACTTTTGCCCTAGGCCATTCCAGTTATAGGTTTCGAGTATCAGACCAGTGGAAATTTTGATGGCTTCTCAAACATTCCGTAACTTCAAACTCCCATATCTCGCGAACTGAATGACGAACTCGAGAAATTCCTGTTGCATCTGAATGTAGAAACTCGCCCGATTACAACGGTATGTATATTTTTCCCCTAGGCCATTGTAGTTATTGGTTTCGAGTATCAGACTTACGAAAATTTTGATGGCTTCTCAAACATTCCTTAACTTCAAACTCCCATATCTCGCAAACGGATTGACGAACTCCAGAAATTCCTGTTGCATCTGAAAGTAGAAACTCGCCCGATTACAAAGCTATGTGTATTTTTCCCCTAGGCCTCTGTAGTTATTGGTTTCGAGTATCAGACTTGCGAAAATTTTGATGGTTTCTCAACCACTCCTTAACTTCAAAGTCCCATATCTCGCGAACGGATTGACGAACTCGAGAAGTTCCTGTTGCATCTGGAAGTGGAAACTCGCCCGATTACAACGGTATGTGTTTTTTTCCCCTAGGCCATTCCAGTTATTGGTTTCGAGTATCAGACCAGCGAAAATTTCGATGGTTTCTCAACCATTCCTTAACTTCAAACTCCCATATCTCGCGAACGGATTGACGAACTCGAGAATTTCCTATTGCATCTGAAAGCAGAGACTCGCCCGATTACAACGGTATGTGTATTTTTGCCCTAGGCCATAGTAGTCATTGGTCTCGAATATCAGACTTGCCAAAATTTTGATGGTTTCTCAACCACTCCTAAACTCCAAACTCCCATATCTCGCGAACGGAATGACGAACTCGAGAAATTCCTGTTGCATCTGAAAGTAGAAACTCGCCCGATTACAAAGGTGTGTGTCCTTTTCCCCTAGGCCATTCCAGTTATTGGTTTCGAGTATCAGACCTGCGAAAATTTCGATGGTTTCTCAACCATTCCTTAACTTCAAACTCCCATATCTCGCGAACGGATTGACGAACTCGAGAATTTCCTATTGCATCTGAAAGCAGAGACTCGCCCGATTACAACGGTATGTGTATTTTTGCCCTAGGCCATAGTAGTCATTGGTCTCGAATATCAGACTTGCCAAAATTTTGATGGTTTCTCAACCATTCCTTAACTTCAAACTCCCATATCTCGCGAACGGATTGACGAACTCGTGAACTTCCGGTTGCATCTGGTAGTAGAAACTCGCCCGATTACAATGGTGTGTGTACTTTTCCCCTAGGCCATTCCAGTTATAGGTTTCGAATATCAGACTTGCCAAAATTTTGATGGTTTCTCAACCATTCCTTAACTTCAAACTCCCATATCTCGCGAACGGATTGACGAACTCGTGAACTTCCGGTTGCATCTGGTAGTAGAAACTCGCCCGATTACAATGGTGTGTGTACTTTTCCCCTAGGCCATTCTAGTTATTGGTTTCGAGTATCAGACCAGCGAAAATTTTGATGGTTTCTCAATCATTCCGTAACTCCAAACTCCCATATCTCGCGAACGGAATGACGAACTCGAGACATTCCTGTTGCATCTGAAAGTAGAAACTCGCCCGATAACAAAGGTGTGTGTACTTTTCCCCTAGGCCATTCCAGTTATAGGTTTCGAGTATCAGACCAGCGAAAATTTTGATGGTTTCTCAACCATTCCTTAACTTCAAACTCCCATATCTCGCGAACGGATTGACGAACTCGTGAACGTCCGGTTGCATCTGGTAGTAGAAACTCGCCCGATTACAATGGTGTGTGTACTTTTCCCCTAGGCCATTCTAGTTATTGGTTTCGAGTATCAGACCAGCGAAAATTTTGATGGTTTCTCAATCATTCCTTAACTCCAAACTCCCATATCTCGCGAACGGAATGACGAACTCGAGACATTCCATTTGCATCTGAAAGTAGAAACTAGCCCGATTACAACGGTATGTGTATTTTTCCCCTAGACCGTTGTAGTTATTGGTTTCGAGTATCAGACTAGCGAAAATTTTGATGGTTCCTCAACGATTCCTTAACTTCAAACTCCCATATCTCTCGAACGGATTGACGAACTCGAGAAATTCCTGTTGCGTCTGGAAGTAGAAACTCGCCCGATTACAACGATATGTGTATTTTTCCCCTAGGCCATTGTAGTTATTGGTTTCGAGTATCAGACTTACGAAAATTTTGATGGTTTCTCAACCATTCCTCAACTTCAAACTCCCATATCTCGCGAACGGATTGACGAACTCGAGAAATTCCTGTTGCATCTGGAAGTAGAAACTCGCCCGATTACAACGGTATGTGTATTTTTCCCCTAGGCCATTGTAGTTATTGGTTTCGAGTATCAGACTTGCGAAAATTTTGATGGTTTCTCAACCATTCCTTAACTTCAAACTCCCATATCTCGCGAACGGATTGACGAACTCGAGAAATTCCTGTTGCATCTGAAAGTAGAAACTAGCCCGATTACAATGGTGTGTGTACTTTTCACCCTAGGCCATTCCAGTTATTGGTTTCGAGTATCAGACCAGCGAAAATTTTGATGGTTTCTCAACCATTCCTTAACTTCAAACTGTCTTATCTCGCGAACGGATTGACGAACTCGAGAAATTCCTGTTGCATCTGAAAGTAGAAACTCGCCCGATTACAACGGTATGTGTATTTTTCCCCTAGGCCATTGTAGTTATTGGTTTCGAGTATCAGACTTACGAAAATTTTGATGGTCTCTCAACCATTCCTTAACTTCAAACTCCCATATCTCGCGAACGGATTGACGAACTCGAGAAATTCCTGTTGCATCTGAAAGTGGAAACTCGCCCGATTACAATGGTGTTTGTACTTTTCCCCTAGGCCGTTCCAGTTATTGGTTTCGAGTATCAGATTTGCGAAAATTTTGATGGTTTCTCAACCATTCCTTAACTTCAAACTCCCATATCTCTCGAACGGATTGACGAACTCGAGAATTTCCTATTGCATCTGAAAGCAGAGACTCGCCCGATTACAACGGTATGTTTATTTTTGCCCTAGGCCATAGTAGTCATTGGTCTCGAATATCAGACTTGCCAAAATTTTGATGGTTTCTCAACCACTCCTTAACTTCAAAGTCCCATATCTCGCGAACGGATTGACGAACTCGAGAAGTTCCTGTTGCATCTGGAAGTGGAAACTCGCCCGATTACAACGGTATGTGTATTTTTCCCCTAGGCCATTCCAGTTATTGGTTTCGAGTATCAGACCAGCGAAAATTTCGATGGTTTCTCAACCATTCCTTAACTTCAAACTCCCATATCTCGCGAACGGATTGACGAACTCGAGAATTTCCTATTGCATCTGAAAGCAGAGACTCGCCCGATTACAACGGTATGTCTATTTTTTCCCTAGGCCATAGTAGTCATTGGTCTCGAATATCAGACTTGCCAAAATTTTGATGGTTTCTCAACCACTCCTAAACTCCAAACTCCCATATCTCGCGAACGGAATGACGAACTCGAGAAATTCCTGTTGCATCTGAAAGTAGAAACTCGCCCGATTACAAAGGTGTGTGTCCTTTTCCCCTAGGCCATTCCAGTTATTGGTTTCGAGTATCAGACCTGCGAAAATTTCGATGGTTTCTCAACCATTCCTTAACTTCAAACTCCCATATCTCGCGAACGGATTGACGAACTCGAGAATTTCCTATTGCATCTGAAAGCAGAGACTCGCCCGATTACAACGGTATGTGTATTTTTGCCCTAGGCCATAGTAGTCATTGGTCTCGAATATCAGACTTGCCAAAATTTTGATGGTTTCTCAACCATTCCTTAACTTCAAACTCCCATATCTCGCGAACGGATTGACGAACTCGTGAACTTCCGGTTGCATCTGGTAGTAGAAACTCGCCCGATTACAATGGTGTGTGTACTTTTCCCCTAGGCCATTCCAGTTATAGGTTTCGAATATCAGACTTGCCAAAATTTTGATGGTTTCTCAACCATTCCTTAACTTCAAACTCCCATATCTCGCGAACGGATTGACGAACTCGTGAACTTCCGGTTGCATCTGGTAGTAGAAACTCGCCCGATTACAATGGTGTGTGTACTTTTCCCCTAGGCCATTCTAGTTATTGGTTTCGAGTATCAGACCAGCGAAAATTTTGATGGTTTCTCAATCATTCCTTAACTCCAAACTCCCATATCTCGCGAACGGAATGACGAACTCGAGACATTCCTGTTGCATCTGAAAGTAGAAACTCGCCCGATAACAAAGGTGTGTGTACTTTTCCCCTAGGGCATTCCAGTTAAAGGTTTCGAGTATCAGACCAGCGAAAATTTTGATGGTTTCTCAACCATTCCTTAACTTCAAACTCCCATATCTCGCGAACGGATTGACGAACTCGTGAACGTCCGGTTGCATCTGGTAGTAGAAACTCGCCCGATTACAATGGTGTGTGTACTTTTCCCCTAGGCCATTCTAGTTATTGGTTTCGAGTATCAGACCAGCGAAAATTTTGATGGTTTCTCAATCATTCCTTAACTCCAAACTCCCATATCTCGCGAACGGAATGACGAACTCGAGACATTCCTGTTGCATCTGAAAGTAGAAACTCGCCCGATAACAAAGGTGTGTGTACTTTTCCCCTAGGCCATTCCAGTTATTGGTTTCGAGTATCAGACCAGCGAAAATCTTGATGGTTTCTCAATCATTCCTTAACCTCAAACTGTCTTATCTCGCGAACCGATTGACGAACTCGAGAAATTCCTTTGCATCTGAAAGTAGAAACTAGCCCGATTACAACGGTATGTGTATTTTTCCCCTAGACCGTTGTAGTTATTGGTTTCGAGTATCAGACTAGCGAAAATTTTGATGGTTCCTCAACGATTCCTTAACTTCAAACTCCCATATCTCTCGAACGGATTGACGAACTCGAGAAATTCCTGTTGCGTCTGGAAGTAGAAACTCGCCCGATTACAACGATATGTGTATTTTTCCCCTAGGCCATTGTAGTTATTGGTTTCGAGTATCAGACTTACGAAAATTTTGATGGTTTCTCAACCATTCCTCAACTTCAAACTCCCATATCTCGCGAACGGATTGACGAACTCGAGAAATTCCTGTTGCATCTGGAAGTAGAAACTCGCCCGATTACAACGGTATGTGTATTTTTCCCCTAGGCCATTGTAGTTATTGGTTTCGAGTATCAGACTTGCGAAAATTTTGATGGTTTCTCAACCATTCCTTAACTTCAAACTCCCATATCTCGCGAACGGATTGACGAACTCGAGAAATTCCTGTTGCATCTGAAAGTAGAAACTAGCCCGATTACAATGGTGTGTGTACTTTTCACCCTAGGCCATTCCAGTTACTGGTTTCGAGTATCAGACCAGCGAAAATTTTGATGGTTTCTCAACCATTCCTTAACTTCAAACTGTCTTATCTCGCGAACGGATTGACGAACTCGAGAAATTCCTGTTGCATCTGAAAGTAGAAACTCGCCCGATTACAACGGTATGTGTATTTTTCCCCTAGGCCATTCCAGTTATTGGTTTCGAGTATCAGACCTGCGAAAATTTCGATGGTTTCTCAACCATTCCTTAACTTCAAACTCCCATATCTCGCGAACGGATTGACGAACTCGAGAATTTCCTATTGCATCTGAAAGCAGAGACTCGCCCGATTACAACGGTATGTGTATTTTTGCCCTAGGCCATAGTAGTCATTGGTCTCGAATATCAGACTTGCCAAAATTTTGATGGTTTCTCAACCATTCCTTAACTTCAAACTCCCATATCTCGCGAACGGATTGACGAACTCGTGAACTTCCGGTTGCATCTGGTAGTAGAAACTCGCCCGATTACAATGGTGTGTGTACTTTTCCCCTAGGCCATTCCAGTTATTGGTTTCGAGTATCAGACCTGCGAAAATTTTGTTGGTTTCTCAACCATTCGTTTACTTCAAACTGTCTTATCTCGCGAACGGATTGACGAACTCGAGAAATTCCTGTTGCACCTGAAAGTAGAAACTCGCCCGATTACAACGGTATGTGTATTTTTCCCCTAGGCCATTGTAGTTATTGGTTTCGAGTATCAGACTTACGAAAATTTTGATGGTTTCTCCACCATTCCTTAACTTCAAACTCCCATTTCTCGCGAACGGATTGACGAACTCGAGAAGTTCCTGTTGCATCTGAAAGTAGAAACTCGCCCGATTACAAAGCTATGCGTATTTTCCCCCTAGGCCACTGTAGTTATTGGTTTCGAGTATCAGACTTGCGAAAATTTTGATGGTTTCTCAACGATTCCTTAACTTCAAACTCCCATACCTCGCGAACGGATTGACGAACTCGAGAATTTCCTATTGCATCTGAAAGCAGAGACTCGCCCGATCACAACGGTATGTGTATTTTTGCCCTAGGCCATAGTAGTCATTGGTCTCGAATATCAGACTTGCCAAAATTTTGATGGTTTCTCAACCATTCCTTAACTTCAAACTCCCATATCTCGCGAACGGATTGACGAACTCGAGAAATTCCTGCTGCATCTGAAAGTGGAAACTCGCCCGATTACAATGGTGATTGTACTTTTCCCCTAGGCCGTTCCAGTTTTTGGTTTCGAGTATCAGACTTGCGAAAATTTTGATGGTTTCTCAACCATTCCTTAACTTCAAATTCCCATATCTCTCGAACGGATTGACGAACTCGAGAATTTCCTATTGCATCTGAAAGCAGAGACTCGCCCGATTACAACGGTATGTGTATTTTTGCCCTAGGCCATAGTAGTCATTGGTCTCGAATATCAGACTTGCCAAAATTTTGATGGTTTCTCAACCATTCCTTAACTTCAAACTCCCATATCTCGCGAACGGATTGACGAACTCGAGAAATTCCTGTTGCATCTGAAAGTGGAAACTCGCCCGATTACAATGGTGTGTGTACTTTTCCCCTAGGCCACTCCAGTTATTGGTTTCGAGTATCAGACAAGCGAAAATTTTGATGGTTTCTCAATCATTCCTTAAATCCAGACTCCCATATCTCGCGAACGGAATGACGAACACGAGACATTCCTGTTGCATCTGAAAGTAGAAACTCTCCCGATAACAAAGCTATGTGTATTTTCCCCCTAGGCCTCTGTAGTTATTGGTTTCGAGTATCAGACTTGCGAAAATTTTGATGGTTTCTCAACCATTCCTTAATTTCAAACTCCCATATCTCTCGAACGGATTGACGAACTCGAGAATTTCCTATTGCATCTGAATGCAGAAACTCGCCCGATTGCAACGGTATGTGTATTTCTGCCCTAGGCCATAGTAGTCATTGGTCTCGAATATCAGACTTGCGAAAATTTTGATGGTTTCTCATCCACTCCTTAACTTCAAACTCCCATATCTCGCGAACGGAATGACGAACTCGAGAAATTCCTGTTGCAGCTGAACGTAGAAACTCGCCCGATTACAAATGTGTGTGTACTTTCCCACTAGGCCATTCCAGTTACAGGTTTCGAGTATCAGACCAGCGAAAATTTTGATGGTTTCTCAACCATTCGTTAACTTCAAACTGTCTTATCTCGCGAACGGATTGACGAACTCGAGAAATTCCTGTTGCATCTGAAAGTAGAAACTCGCCCGATTGCAACGGTATGTGTATTTTTCCCCTAGGCCATTGTAGTTATTGGTTTCGAGTATCAGACTTACGAAAATTTTGATGGTTTCTCAACCATTCCTTAACTTCAAACTCCCATACCTCGCGAACGGATTGGCGAACTCGAGAAATTCCTGTTGCATCTGAAAGTGGAAACTCGCCCGATTACAATGCTGTGTGTACTTTTCCCCTAGGCCATTCCAGTTATTGGTTTCGAGTATCAGACCAGCGAAAATTTTAATTGTTTCAAAACCATTCCTTAACTTCAAACTGTCTTATCTCGCGAACGGATTGACGAACTCGAGAAATTCCTGTTGCATCTGAAAGTAGAAACTCGTCCGATTACAACGGTATGTGTATTTTTGCCCTAGGCCATTGTAGTTATTGGTTTCGAGTATCAGACTTTCGAAAATTTTGATGGTTTCTCAAACATTCCTTAACTTCAAGCTCCCATATCTCGCGAACGGATTGACGAACTCGAGAAATTCCTGTTGCATCTGAAAGTAGAAACTCGCCCGATGACAATGGTGTGTGTACTTTTCCCCTAGGCCATTCCAGTTATAGGTTTCGAGTATCAGACCAGCGAAAATTTTGATGGTTTCTCAAACATTCCGTAACTTCAAACTCCCATATCTCGCGAACGGAATGACGAACTCGAGAAATTCCTGCTGCATCTGAAAGTAGAAACTCGCCCGATTACAACGGTATGTGTATTTTTCCCCTAGGCCATTGTAGTTATTGGTTTCGAGTATCAGACTTACGAAAATTTGGATGGTTTCTCAACCATTCCTTAACTTCAAACTCCCATGTCTCGCGAACGGATTGACGAAATCGAGAAATTCCTGTTGCATCTGAAAGTAGAAAGTCACCCGATTACAACGGTATGTGTATTTTTCCCCTAGGCCATTTTAGTTATTGGTTTCGAGTATCAGTCTTACGAAAATTTGGATGGTTTCTCAACCATTCCTTAACTTCAAACTCCCATATCTCGCGAACGGATTGGCGAACTCGAGAAATTCCTGTTGCGTCTGAAAGTAGAAACTCGCCCGATTACAAAGGTGTGTGTACTTTTCCCCAAGGCCATTCCAGTTATAGGTTTCGAGAATCAGACCAGCGAAAATTTTGATGGTATCTCAAACATTCCGTAACTTTAAACTCCCATATCTCGCGAACGGAATGACGAACCCGAGAAATTCCTGTTGCATCTGACAGTAGAAACTCGCCCGATTACAGTGGTGTGTGTACTTTTCCCCTAGGCCATTCCAGTTATTGTTTTCAAGTATCAGATCAGCGAAAATTTTGATGGTGTCTCAACCATTCCTTAACTTCAAACTCCCATATCCCGCGACCGAATTGACGAACTCGAGAAATTCCTGTTGCATCTGAAAGTAGAAACTCGCCCGATTACAAAGGTGTGTGAGCCTCTCCCCTAGGCCATTCCAGTTATAGGTTTCGAGTATCAGACCAGCGAATATTTTGATGGTTTCTCAAACATTCCGTAACTTCAAACTCCCATATCTCGCGAACGGAATGACGCACTCGAGAAATTCCTGTTGCATCTGAAAGTAGTAACTCGCCCGATTACAAAGATGTGTGTACTTTTCCCTTAGGCCATTCAAGTTATTGGTTTCGAGTATCAGACTTGCGAAAATTTTGATCGTTTCTCAACCACTCCTTAACTTCAAACTCCCATATCTCTCGAACGGAATGAAGCACTCGAGAAATTCCTGTTGCATCTGAAAGTAGAAACTCGCCCGATTACAATGGTGTGTGTACTTTTCCCCTAGGCCATTCCAGTTATTGGTTTCGAAAATCAGACCAGCGAATATTTTGATGGTTTATCAACCATTCCTTAACTTCAAACTGTCTTGTCGCGCGAACGGATTGACGAACTCGAGAAATTCCAGTTGCATCTGAAAGTAGAAACTCGCCCGATTGCAACGGTATGTGTATTTTTCCCGTAGGCCATTGTACTTATTGGTTTCGAGTATCAGACTTACGAAAATTATGATGGTTTCTCATCCATTCCTTAACTTCAAACTCCCTTATCTCGCGAACGGATTGACGAACTCGAGAAATTCCTGTTGCATCTGAAAGTAGAAACTCGCCCGATTACAGTGGTGTGTGTACTTTTCCCCTAGGCCGTTCTAGTTTTTGGTTTCGAGTATCAGACCAGCGAAAATTTAGTTGGTTTCTCAATCATTCCTTAACTCCAAACTCCCATATCTCGCGAACGGAATGACGAACTCGAGAAATTCCTGTTGCATCTGAAAGTAGAAACTCGCCCGATTACAAAGGTGTGTGTACTATTCCCCAAGGCCATTCCAGTTATAGGTTTCGAGTATCAGACCAGCGAAAATTTTGATGGTTTCTCAAACATTCCGTAACTTCAAACTCCCATATCTCTCGAACGGATTGAGGAACTCGAGAATTTCCTGTTGCATCTGAAACAGAAACTCGTCCGATTACAATGGTATGTGTATTTTTCCCTAGGCCGTAGTAGTTATTGGTTTTGAGTATCAGACTTGCGAAAATTTTGATGGTTTCTCAACCATTCCTTAACTTCAAACTCCCATATCTCGCGAACGGACTGACGAACTCGAGAAATTCCTGTTGCATCTGAAACAGAAACTCGTCCGATTACAATGGTATGTGTATTTTTCCCTAGGCCGTAGTAGTTATTGGTTTTGAGTATCAGACTTGCGAAAATTTTGATGGTTTCTCAACCATTCCTTAACTTCAAACTCCCATATCTCGCGAACGGACTGACGAACTCGAGAAATTCCTGTTGCATCTGAAAGTGGAAACTCGCCCGATTACAATGGTTTGTGTACTTTTCCCCTAGGCCATTCCAGTTATTGGTTTCGAGTATCAGACTTGCGAAAATTTTGATGGGGTCTCAACCATTCCTTAACTTCAAACTCCCATATCTCTCGAACGGATTGAGGAACTCGAGAATTTCCGATTGCATCTGGAAGTGGAAACTCGCCCGATTACAGGGCTATGTGTATTTTTTACGCTAGGCCTTTGTAGTTATTGGTTTCGAGTTACACACTTGCGAAAATTTTGATGGTTTCTCAACCACTCCTTAACTTCAAACTCCCATATCTCGGGAACGGATTGACGAACTCGAGAAATTCCTGTTGCAGCTGAAAGTAGAAACATGCCCGATTACAATGGTATGTGTACTTTTCCCCTAGGCCACAGTAGTTATTGGTATCGAGTATCAGTTGATTCCTTAACTTCAAACTCCCATATGTCGCGAACGGCTGACGAACTCGAGAAATTCCTGTTGCATCTGAAACCAGAAACTCGTCCGATTACAACGGTATGTGTATTTTTGCCCTAGGCCATAGTAGTTATTCGTTTCGAGTATCAGACTTGAGAAAATTTTGATGGTTTCTCAACCATTCCTTAACTTCAAACTCCCATATCTCGCGAACGGACTGACGAACTCGAGAAATTCCTGTTGCATCTGGAAGTGGAAACTCGCCCGATTACAATGGTTTGTGTACTTTTCCCCTAGGCCATTCCAGTTATTGGTTTCGAGTATCAGACTTGCGAAAATTTTGATGGGGTCTCAACCATTCCTTAACTTCAAACTCCCATATCTCTCGAACGGATTGAGGAACTCGAGAATTTCCGATTGCATCTGGAAGTGAAAACTCGCCCGATTACAGGGCTATGTGTATTTTTTACGCTAGGCCTTTGTAGTTATTGGTTTCGAGTTACACACTTGCGAAAATTTTGATGGTTTCTCAACCACTCCTTAACTTCAAACTCCCATATCTCGGGAACGGATTGACGAACTCGAGAAATTCCTGTTGCAGCTGAAAGTAGAAACATGCCCGATTACAGTGGTATGTGTATTTTTCCCCTAGGCCATTGTTGTTATTGGTTTCGCGTATCAGACTTGCGAAAATTTTGATGGTTTCTCAACCGTTCCTTAACTTCAAACTCCCATATCTCGCGAACAGATTGACGAACTCGAGAAATTCCTGTTCCATCTGAAAGCAGAAACTCGCCCGATTACAACGGTATGTGTATTTTTGCCCTAGGCCATAGTAATTGGATTCGGGTATCAGACTTGCGAAAATTTTTATGGTTTCTCAACGATTCCTTAACTTCAAACTCCCATACCTCGCGAACGGATTGGCGAACTCGAGAAATTCCTGTTGCATCTGAAACAGAAACTCGTTCGATTAGAATGGTATGTGAATTTTTGCCCTAGGCCGTAGTAGTTATTGGTTTCGAGTATCAGACTTGCGAAAATTTTTTGGTTTCTCAACGATTCCTTAACTTCAAACTCCCATATCTCGCGAACGGATTGACGAACTCGAGAAATTCCTGTTGCATCTGAAAGTAGAAACATGCCCGATTACAAAGGTATGTGTATTTTTCACCTAGGCCATTGTAGTTATTGGTTTCGCGTATCAGACTTGCGAAAATTTTGATGGTTTCTCAAGCCTTCCTTAACTTCAAACCCACATATCTCGCGAACGGATTAACGAACTCGAGAAATTCCTGTTGGATCTGAAACAGAAACTCGTCCGATTACAATGGTATGTGTATTTTTGCCCTAGGCCTTTGTAGTTATTTGTTTCGAGTATCAGACTTGCGAAAATTTTTGTTGGTTTCTCAACCATTCCTTAACTTCAAACTCCCATATCTCGCGAACGGAATGACGAACTCGAGAAATGCCTGTTGCATCTGAAAGTAGAAACTCGCCCGATTACAATGGTGTGTGTACTTTTCCCCTAGGCCATTCCAGTTATTGGTTTCGAGTATCAGACTTGCGAAAATTTTGATGGTTTCTCAAGCATTCCTTAACTTCAAACCCCCATATCTCGCGAACGGATTGACGAACTCGAGAATTTCCTATTGCATCTGAAAGCAGAAACTCTCCCGATTACAACGGTATGTGTATTTTTGCCCTAGGCCTTAGCAGTTATTGGTTTCGAGTATCAGACTTGCGAAAATTTTGATGGTTTCTCAACCATTCCTTAACTTCAAACTCCCATATCTCGCGAACGAAATGACGAACTCAAGAAATTCCTGTTGCATCTGAAACAGAAACTCGTCCGATTACAATGGTATGTGTATTTTTCCCTAGGCCGTAGTAGTTATTGGTTTTGAGAATCAGACTTGCGAAAATTTTGATGGTTTCTCAACCATTCCTTAACTTCAAACTCCCATATCTCGCGAACGGACTGACGAACTCGAGAAATTCCTGTTGCATCTGAAAGTGGAAACTCGCCCGATTACAATGGTTTGTGTACTTTTCCCCTAGGCCATTCCAGTTATTGGTTTCGAGTATCAGACTTGCGACCATTTTGATGGTTTCTCAACCATTCCTTAACTTCAAACTCCCATATCTCGCGAACGGACTGACGAAATCGAGAAATTCCTGTTGCATCTGAAAGTGGAAACTCGCCCGATTACAATGGTTTGTGTACTTTTCCCCTAGGCCATTCCAGGTAATGGTTTCGAGTATCAGACTTGCGACCATTTTGATGGTTTCTCAACCATTCCTTAACTTCAAACTCCCATATCTCGAGAACGGATTGACGAACTCGAGAAATTCCTGTTGCATCTGAATACAGAAACTCTCCCGATTACAACGGTGTGTTTATTTTTGCCCTAGGTAATAGTAGTTATTGGTTTCGAGTATCAGACTTGCGAAAATTTTGATGGTTTCTCAACCATTCCTTAACTTCAAACTCCCATATCTAGCGAACGGATTGATGAACTCGAGAAATTCCTGTAGCATCTGAAAGTAGAAACTCGCCCGATTACAATGGTGTGTGTACTTTTCCCCTAGGCCACAGTAGTTATTGGTATCGAGTATCAGTTGATTCCTTAACTTCAAACTCCCATATGTCGCGAACGGCTGACGAACTCGAGAAATTCCTGTTGCATCTGAAACCAGAAACTCGTCCGATTACAACGGTATGTGTATTTTTGCCCTAGGCCATAGTAGTTATTCGTTTCGAGTATCAGACTTGCGAAAATTTTGATGGTTTCTCAACCATTCCTTAACTTCAAACTCCCATATCTCGCGAACGGACTGACGAACTCGAGAAATTCCTGTTGCATCTGGAAGTGGAAACTCGCCCGATTACAATGGTTTGTGTACTTTTCCCCTAGGCCATTCCAGTTATTGGTTTCGAGTATCAGACCAGCGAAAACTTTGATGGTTTCTCAACGAATCCTTAACTTCAAACTCCCATACCTCGCGAACGGATTAGCGAACTCGAGAATTTCCTATTGCATCTGAAAGCAGAAACTCTCCCGATTACAACGGTATGTGTATTTTTGCCCTTGGCCTTGGTAGTTATTGCTTTCGAGTATCAGACTTGCGAAAATTTTGATGGTTTCTCAACGATTACTTAACTTCAAACTCCCATATCTCGCGAACGGATTGGCGAGCTCGAGAAATTCCTGTTGCATCTGAAAGTAGTAACTCGCCCGATTACAATGGTGTGTGTACATTTCCCCTAGGCCTTTCCAGTTATTGGTTTCGAGTATCAGACTTGCGAAAATTTTGTTGGTTTCTCAACCATTCCTTAACTTCAAACTCCCATATCTCGCGAACGGTATGACGAACTCGAGAAATGCCTGTTGCATCTGAAAGTAGAAACTCGCCCGATTACAATGGTGTGTGTACTTTTCCCCTAGGCCATTCCAGTTATTTGTTTCGAGTATCAGACTTGCGAAAATTTTGATTGTTTCTCAACCATTCCTTAACTCCAAACTCCCATATCTCGCGAACGGGATGACGAACTCGAGAAATTCCTGTTGCATCTGAAAGTAGAAACTCGCCCGATTACAACGGTATGTGTATTTTTCCCCTAGGCCATAGTAGTTATTGGTTTCGAGTATTAGACTTGCGAAAATTTTGATGGTTTCTCAACCATTCCTTAACTTCAAACTCCCATATCTCGCGAACGGACTGACGAACTCGAGAAATTCCTGTTGCATCTGGAAGTGGAAACTCGCCCGATTACAATGGTTTGTGTACTTTTCCCCTAGGCCATTCCAGTTATTGGTTTCGAGTATCAGACCAGCGAAAACTTTGATGGTTTCTCAACGAATCCTTAACTTCAAGCTCCCATACCTCGCGAACGGATTGGCGAACTCGAGAATTTCCTATTGCATCTGAAAGCAGAAACTCTCCCGATTACAACGGTGTGTGTATTTTTGCCCTAGGCCTTAGTAGTTATTGGTTTCGAGTATCAGACTTGCGAAAATTTTGATGGTTTCTCAACCATTCCTTAACTTCAAACTCCCATATCTCGCGAACGAAATGACGAACTCCAGAAATTCCTGTTGCATCCGAAACAGAAACTCGTCCGATTACAATGGTATGTGTATTTCTGCCCTAGGCCGTAGTAGTTATTGGTTTTGAGTATCGGACTTGCGAAAATTTTGATGGTTTCTCAACCATTCCTTAACTTCAAACTCCCATATCTCGCGAACGGACTGACGAACTCGAGAAATTCCTGTTGCATCTGAAAGTGGAAACTCGCCCGATTACAATGGTTTGTGTACTTTTCCCCCAGGCCATTCCAGTTATTGGTTTCGAGTATCAGACTTGCGACCATTTTGATGGTTTCTCAACCATTCCTTAACTTCAAACTCCCATATCTCGAGAACGGATTGACGAACTCGAGAAATTCCTGTTGCATCCGAATGCAGAAACTCTCCCGATTACAACGGTGTGTGTATTTTTGCCCTAGGCCTTAGTAGTTATTGGTTTCGAGTATCAGACTTGCGAAAATTTTGATGGTTTCTCAACCATTCCTTAACTTCAAACTCCCATATCTCGCGAACGAAATGACGAACTCCAGAAATTCCTGTTGCATCCGAAACAGAAACTCGTCCGATTACAATGGTTTGTGTACTTTTCCCCCAGGCCATTCCAGTTATTGGTTTCGAGTATCAGACTTGCGACCATTTTGATGGTTTCTCAACCATTCCTTAACTTCAAACTCCCATATCTCGAGAACGGATTGACGAACTCGAGAAATTCCTGTAGCATCTGAAAGTAGAAACTCGCCCGATTACAATGGTGTGTGTACTTTTCCCCTAGGCCACAGTAGTTATTGGTATCGAGTATCAGTTGATTCCTTAACTTCAAACTCCCATATGTCGCGAACGGCTGACGAACTCGAGAAATTCCTGTTGCATCTGAAACCAGAAACTCGCCCGAATACAACGGTATGTGTATTTTTGCCCTAGGCTATAGTCGTTATTGGTTTCGAGTATCAGACTTGCGAAAATTTTGATGGTTTCTCAACCATTCCTTAACTTCAAGCTCCCATATCTCGCGAACGAATTGACGAACTCGAGATATTCCTGCTGCATCAGAAAGTAGAAACTCGCCCGATTACAATGGTGTTTGTACTTTTCCCCTAGGCCATTCTAGTTATTGGTTTTGAGTATCAGACCAGCGAAAATTTTGATGGTTTCTCAACCATACCTTAATTTCAAACTCCCATATCTCTCGAACGGATTGACGAACTCGAGAATTTCCTATTGCATCTGAAAGCAGAATCTCGCCCGATTACAACGGTATGTGTATTTTTGCCCTAGGCCACAGTAGTCATTGGTCTCGAATATCAGACTTGCGAAAATTTTGATGGTTTCTCAACCACTCCTTAACTTCAAACTCCCATATCTCGCGAACGGATTGACGAACTCGAGAACTTCCGGTTGCATCTGGAAGTGGAAACTCGCCCGATTACAATGGTGTGTGTACTTTTCCCCTAGGCCATTCCAGTTATTGGTTTCGAGTATCAGACCCGCTAAAATTTTGATGGTTTCTCAAACATTCCGTAACTTCAAACTGCCATATCTCGCGAACGGAATGACGAACTCGAGAAATTCCTGCTGCATCTGAAAGTAGAAACTCGCCCGATTACAATGGGGTGTGTACTTTTCCCCTAGGCCATTCTAGTTATTGGTTTTGAGTATCAGACCAGCGAAAATTTTGATTGTTTCTCAACCATTCCTTAACTCCAAACTCCCATATCTCGCGAACGGGATGACGAACTCGAGAAATTCCTGTTGCATCTGAAAGTAGAAACTCGCCCGATTACAACGGTATGTGTATTTTTCCCCTAGGCCAATGTAGTTATTGGTTTCGAGTATCAGACTTACGAAAATTTTGATGGTTTCTCAACCATTCCTTATCTTCAAACTCCCATGTCTCGCGAACGGATTGACGAACTCGAGAAATTCCTGTTGCATCTGAAAGCAGAAACTCGCCCGATTACAGAGCTATGTGTATATTTCCCCTAGGCCTTTGTAGTTATTGGTTTCGGGTATCAGACATGCGAAAATTTTGATGGTTTCTCAACGATTCCTTAACTTCAAACTCACATACATATCGCGAACGGATTGGCGAACTCGAGAAATTCCTGTTGCATCTGAAAGTAGAAACTCGCCCGATTACAATGGTGTGTGTACTTTTCCCCTAGGCCATTCCAGTTATTGATTTCGAGTATCAGACCAGCTAAAATTTTGGTGGTTTCTCAAACATTCCGTAACTTCAAACTGCCATATCTCGCGAACGGAATGACGAACTCGAGAAATTCCTGCTGCATCTGAAAGTAGAAACTCGCCCGATTTCAATGGGGTGTGTACTTTTCCCCTAGGCCATTCTAGTTATTGGTTTTGAGTATCAGACCAGCGAAAATTTTGATGGTTTCTCAACCATTCCTTAACTCCAAACTCCCATATCTCGCGAACGGGATGACGAACTCGAGAAATTCCTGTTGCATCTGAAAGTAGAATCTCGCCCGATTACAAAGGTGTGTGTACTTTTCCCCTAGGCCATTCCAGTTATAGGTTTCGAGTATCAGACTTGCGAAAATTTTGATGGTTTCTCAACCATTCCTTAACTTCAAGCTCCCATATCTCGCGAACGGATTGGCGAACTCGAGAAATTCCTGTGGCATCTGAAAGTAGAAACTCGCCCGATTACAATGGTGTGTGTACTTTTCCCCTAGGCCATTCCAGTTATAGGTTTCGAGTATCAGACCAGCGAAAATTTTGATGGTTTCTCAAACATTCCGTAACTTCAAACTGCCATATCTCGCGAACGGAATGACGAACTCGAGAAATTCCTGCTGCATCTGAAAGTAGAAACTCGCCCAATTACAATGGGGTGTGTACTTTTACCCTAGGCCATTCTAGTTATTGGTTTTGAGTATCAGACCAGCGAAAATTTTGATGGTTTCTCAACCATTCCTTAACTCCAAACTCCCATATCTCGCGAACGGGATGACGAACTCGAGAAATTCCTGTTGCATCTGAAAGTAGAAACTCGCCCGATTACAAAGGTGTGTGTACTTTTCCCCTAGGCCATTCCAGTTATAGGTTTCGAGTATCAGACGAGCAAAAATTTTGATGGTTTCTCAAACATTCCGTAACTTCAAACTCCCATATCTCGCGAACGGAATGACGAACTCGAGAAATTCCCGTTGCATCTGAAAGCAGAAACTCGCCCGATCACAAAGCTATGTGTATTTTTCCCCTAGGCCTTTGTAGTTATTGGTTTCGAGTATCAGACTTGCGAAAATTTTGATGGTTTCTCAACCATTCCTTAACTTCAAGCTCCCATATCTCGCGAACGGATTGACGAACTCGAGAAATTCCTGTTGCATCTGAAAGTAGAAACTCGCCCGATTACAATGGTGTGTGTGCTTTTCCCCTAGGCCATTCCAGTTATTGGTTTCGAGTATCAGAATTGCGAAAACTTTGATGGTTTCTCAACTATTCCTTAATTTCAAACTACCATATCTCGCGAACGGATTGACGAACACGAGAAATTCCTGTTGCATCTGAAAGTAGAAACTCGCCCGATTACAAAGGTGTGTGCACTTTTCCCCTAGGCCATTCCAGTTATAGGTTTCGAGTATCAGACCAGGGAAAATTTTGATGGTTTCTCAAACATTCCGTAACTTCAAACCCCCATATCTCGCGAACGGAATGACGAACTCGAGAAATTCCTGCTGCATCTGATAGTAGAAACTCGCCCGATTACAATGGTGTGTGCACTTTTCCCCTAGGCCATTCTAGTTATTGGTTTTGAGTATCAGACCAGCGAAAATTTTGATGGTTTCTCAAACATTCCTTAATTCCAAACTCCCATATCTCGCGAACGGATTGGCGAACTCGAGAAATTCCTGTTGCATCTGAAAATAGAAACTCGCCCGATTACAAAGGTGTGTGTACTTTTCCCCTAGGCCATTCCAGTTATAGGTTTCGAGTATCAGACCAGGGAAAATTTTGATGGTTTCTCAAACATTCCGTAACTTCAAACGCCCATATCTCGCGAACGGATTGACGAACTCGAGAAATTCCTGTTGCATCTGAAAGTAGAAACTCGCCCGATTACAGTGGTTTGTGTACTTTTCCCCTACGCCATTCCAGTTATTGTTTTCGAGTATCAGATCAGCGAAAATTTTGATGGTTCCTCAACCATTCCTTAACTTCAAACTCCCGTATCTCGCGAACGAATTGACGAACTCGAGAAATTCCTGTTGCATCTCAAAGCAGAAACTCGCCCGAATACAACGGTATGTGTATTTTTGCCCTAGGCTATAGTAGTTATTGGTTTCGAGTATCAGACTTGCGAAAATTTTGATGGTTTCTCAACCATTCCTTAAATTCAAGCTCCCATATCTCGCGAACGGATTGACGAACTCGAGAAATTCCTGTTGCATCTGAAAGTAGAAACTCGCCCGATTACAATGGTGTGTGTACTTTTCCCCTAGGCCATTCCAGTTATTGGTTTCGAGTATCAGAATTGCGAAAACTTTGATGGTTTCTCAACCATTCCTTAACTTCAAACTACCATATCTCGCGAACGGAATGACGAACTCGAGAAATTCCTGCTGCATCTGAAAGTAGAAACTCGCCCGATTACAATGGTGTGTGTACTTTCCCCTAGGCCATTCTAGTTATTGGTTTTGAGTATCAGACCAGCGAAAATTTTGATGGTTTCTCAACCATTCCTTAACTCCAAACTCCCATATCTCGCGAACGGATTGGCGAACTCGAGAAATTCCTGTTGCATCTGAAAGTAGAAACTCGCCCGATTACAATGGTGTGTGTACTTTTCCCCTAGGCCATTCCAGTTATAGGTTTCGAGTATCAGACCAGCGAAAATTTTGATGGTTTCTCAAACATTCCGTAACTTCAAACGCCCATATCTCGCGAACGGAATGACGAACTCGAGAAATTCCTGTTGCATCTGAAAGTAGAAACTCGCCCGATTACAGTGGTTTGTGTACTTTTCCCCTAGGCCATTCCAGTTATTCTTTTCGAGTATCAGATCAGCGAAAATTTTCATGGTTTCTCAACCATTCCTTAACTTCGAACTCCCGTATCTCGCGAACGAATTGACGAACTCGAGAAATTCCTGTTGCATCTCAAAGCAGAAACTCGCCCGAATACAACGGTATGTGTACTTTTGCCCTAGGCTATAGTAGTCATTGGTCTCAAATATCAGACTTGCGAAAATTTTGATGGTTTCTCAACCACTCCTTAACTTCAAACTCCCATATCTCGCGAACGGAATGACGAACTCGAGAAATTCCTGTTGCATCTGAAAGTGGAAACTCGCCCGATTACAATGGTTTGTGTACTTTTCCCCTAGGCCATTCCAGTTATTGGTTTCGAGTATCAGACTTGCGACCATTTTGATGGTTCCTCAACCATTCCTTAACTTCAAACTCCCATATCTCGCGAACGGACTGACGAACTCGAGAAATTCCTGTTGCATCTGAAAGTGGAAACTCGCCCGATTACAATGGTTTGTGTACTTTTCCCCTAGGCCATTCCAGGTAATGGTTTCGAGTATCAGACTTGCGACCATTTTGATGGTTTCTCAACCATTCCTTAACTTCAAACTCCCATATCTCGAGAACGGATTGACGAACTCGAGAAATTCCTGTTGCATCTGAATGCAGAAACTCTCCCGATTACAACGGTGTGTTTATTTTTGCCCTAGGTAATAGTAGTTATTGGTTTCGAGTATCAGACTTGCGAAAATTTTGATGGTTTCTCAACCATTCCTTAACTTCAAACTCCCATATCTAGCGAACAGGTTGACGAACTCGAGAAATTCCTGTTCCATCTGAAAGCAGAAACTCGCCCGATTACAACGGTATGTGTATTTTTGCCCTAGGCCATAGTAATTGGATTCGGGTATCAGACTTGCGAAAATTTTTATGGTTTCTCAACGATTCCTTAACTTCAAACTCCCATACCTCGCGAACGGATTGGCGAACTCGAGAAATTCCTGTTGCATCTGAAACAGAAACTCGTTCGATTAGAATGGTATGTGAATTTTTGCCCTAGGCCGTAGTAGTTATTGGTTTCGAGTATCAGACTTGCGAAAATTTTTTGGTTTCTCAACGATTCCTTAACTTCAAACTCCCATATCTCGCGAACGGATTGACGAACTCGAGAAATTCCTGTTGCATCTGAAAGTAGAAACATGCCCGATTACAAAGGTATGTGTATTTTTCACCTAGGCCCTTGTAGTTATTGGTTTCGCGTATCAGACTTGCGAAAATTTTGATGGTTTCTCAAGCATTCCTTAACTTCAAACCCACATATCTCGCGAACGGATTAACGAACTCGAGAAATTCCTGTTGGATCTGAAACAGAAACTCGTCCGATTACAATGGTATGTGTATTTTTGCCCTAGGCCTTTGTAGTTATTTGTTTCGAGTATCAGACTTGCGAAAATTTTGTTGGTTTCTCAACCATTCCTTAACTTCAAACTCCCATATCTCGCGAACGGAATGACGAACTCGAGAAATGCCTGTTGCATCTGAAAGTAGAAACTCGCCCGATTACAATGGTGTGTGTACTTTTCCCCTAGGCCATTCCAGTTATTGGTTTCGAGTATCAGACTTGCGAAAATTTTGATGGTTTCTCAAGCATTCCTTAACTTCAAACCCCCATATCTCGCGAACGGATTGACGAACTCGAGAATTTCCTATTGCATCTGAAAGCAGAAACTCTCCCGATTACAACGGTATGTGTATTTTTGCCCTAGGCCTTAGCAGTTATTGGTTTCGAGTATCAGACTTGCGAAAATTTTGATGGTTTCTCAACCATTCCTTAACTTCAAACTCCCATATCTCGCGAACGAAATGACGAACTCAAGAAATTCCTGTTGCATCTGAAACAGAAACTCGTCCGATTACAATGGTATGTGTATTTTTCCCTAGGCCGTAGTAGTTACTGGTTTTGAGTATCAGACTTGCGAAAATTTTGATGGTTTCTCAACCATTCCTTAACTTCAAACTCCCATATCTCGCGAACGGACTGACGAACTCGAGAAATTCCTGTTGCATCTGAAAGTGGAAACTCGCCCGATTACAATGGTTTGTGTACTTTTCCCCTAGGCCATTCCAGTTATTGGTTTCGAGTATCAGACTTGCGACCATTTTGATGGTTTCTCAACCATTCCTTAACTTCAAACTCCCATATCTCGCGAACGGACTGACGAACTCGAGAAATTCCTGTTGCATCTGAAAGTGGAAACTCGCCCGATTACAATGGTTTGTGTACTTTTCCCCTAGGCCATTCCAGGTAATGGTTTCGAGTATCAGACTTGCGACCATTTTGATGGTTTCTCAACCATTCCTTAACTTCAAACTCCCATATCTCGAGAACGGATTGACGAACTCGAGAAATTCCTGTTGCATCTGAATGCAGAAACTCTCCCGATTACAACGGTGTGTTTATTTTTGCCCTAGGTAATAGTAGTTATTGGTTTCGAGTATCAGACTTGCGAAAATTTTGATGGTTTCTCAACCATTCCTTAACTTCAAACTCCCATATCTAGCGAACGTATTGATGAACTCGAGAAATTCCTGTAGCATCTGAAAGTAGAAACTCGCCCGATTACAATGGTGTGTGTACATTTCCCCTAGGCCACAGTAGTTATTGGTATCGAGTATCAGTTGGTTCCTTAACTTCAAACTCCCATATGTCGCGAACGGCTGACGAACTCGAGAAATTCCTGTTGCATCTGAAACCAGAAACTCGTCCGATTACAACGGTATGTGTATTTTTGCCCTAGGCCATAGTAGTTATTCGTTTCGAGTATCAGACTTGCGAAAATTTTGATGGTTTCTCAACCATTCCTTAACTTCAAACTCCCATATCTCGCGAACGGACTGACGAACTCGAGAAATTCCTGTTGCATCTGGAAGTGGAAACTCGCCCGATTACAATGGTTTGTGTACTTTTCCCCTAGGCCATTCCAGTTATTGGTTTCGAGTATCAGACCAGCGAAAACTTTGATGGTTTCTCAACGAATCCTTAACTTCAAACTCCCATACCTCGCGAACGGATTAGCGAACTCGAGAATTTCCTATTGCATCTGAAAGCAGAAACTCTCCCGATTACAACGGTATGTGTATTTTTGCCCTTGGCCTTGGTAGTTATTGCTTTCGAGTATCAGACTTGCGAAAATTTTGATGGTTTCTCAACGATTACTTAACTTCAAACTCCCATATCTCGCGAACGGATTGGCGAGCTCGAGAAATTCCTGTTGCATATGAAAGTAGTAACTCGCCCAATTACAATGGTGTGTGTACATTTCCCCTAGGCCTTTCCAGTTATTGGTTTCGAGTATCAGACTTGCGAAAATTTTGTTGGTTTCTCAACCATTCCTTAACTTCAAACTCCCATATCTCGCGAACGGAATGACGAACTCGAGAAATGCCTGTTGCATCTGAAAGTAGAAACTCGCCCGATTACAATGGTGTGTGTACTTTTCCCCTAGGCCATTCCAGTTATTTGTTTCGAGTATCAGACTTGCGAAAATTTTGATTGTTTCTCAACCATTCCTTAATTCCAAACTCCCATATCTCGCGAACGGGATGACGAACTCGAGAAATTCCTGTTGCATCTGAAAGTAGAAACTCGCCCGATTACAACGGTATGTGTATTTTTCCCCTAGGCCATAGTAGTTATTGGTTTCGAGTATTAGACTTGCGAAAATTTTGATGGTTTCTCAACCATTCCTTAACTTCAAACTCCCATATCTCGCGAACGGACTGACGAACTCGAGAAATTCCTGTTGCATCTGGAAGTGGAAACTCGCCCGATTACAATGGTTTGTGTACTTTTCCCCTAGGCCATTCCAGTTATTGGTTTCGAGTATCAGACCAGCGAAAACTTTGATGGTTTCTCAACGAATCCTTAACTTCAAGCTCCCATACCTCGCGAACGGATTGGCGAACTCGAGAATTTCCTATTGCATCTGAAAGCAGAAACTCTCCCGATTACAACGGTATGTGTATTTTTGCCCTTGGCCTTGGTAGTTATTGCTTTCGAGTATCAGACTTGCGAAAATTTTGATGGTTTCTCAACGATTACTTAACTTCAAACTCCCATATATGGCGAACGGATTGGCGAGCTCGAGAAATTCCTGTTGCATCTGAAAGTAGTAACTCTCCCGATTACAATGGTGTGTGTACATTTCCCCTAGGCCTTTCCAGTTATTGGTTTCGAGTTTCAGACTTGTGAAAACTTTGTTGGTTTCTCAACCATTCCTTAACTTCAAACTCCCATATCTCGCGAACGGAATGACGAACTCGAGAAATGCCTGTTGCATCTGAAAGTAGAAACTCGCCCGATTACAATGGTGTGTGTACTTTTCCCCTAGGCCATTCCAGTTATTTGTTTCGAGTATCAGACTTGCGAAAATTTTGTTGGTTTCTCAAGCATTCCTTAACTTCAAACCCCCATATCTCGCGAACGTATTGACGAACTCGAGAATTTCCTATTGCATCTGAAAGCAGAAACTCTCCCGATTACAACGGTATGTGTATTTTTGCCCTAGGCCTTAGTAGTTATTGGTTTCGAGTATCAGACTTGCGAAAATTTTGATGGTTTCTCAACCATTCCTTAACTTCAAACTCCCATATCTCGCGAACGAAATGACGAACTCGAGAAATTCCTGTTGCATCCGAAACAGAAACTCGTCCGATTACAATGGTATGTGTATTTTTGCCCTAGGCCGTAGTAGTTATTGGTTTTGAGTATCGGACTTGCGAAAATTTTGATGGTTTCTCAACCATTCCTTAACTTCAAACTCCCATATCTCGCGAACGGACTGACGAACTCGAGAAATTCCTGTTGCATCTGAAAGTGGAAACTCGCCCGATTACAATGGTTTGTGTACTTTTCCCCCAGGCCATTCCAGTTATTGGTTTCGAGTATCAGACTTGCGACCATTTTGATGGTTTCTCAACCATTCCTTAACTTCAAACTCCCATATCTCGAGAACGGATTGACGAACTCGAGAAATTCCTGTTGCATCCGAATGCAGAAACTCTCCCGATTACAACGGTGTATGTATTTTTGCCCTAGGTAATAGTAGTTATTGGTTTCGAGTATCAGACTTGCGAAAATTTTGATGGTTTCTCAACCATTCCTTAACTTCAAACTCCCATATCTAGCGAACGGATTGAACTCGAGAAATTCCTGTAGCATCTGAAAGTAGAAACTCGCCCGATTACAATGGTGTGTGTACTTTTCCCCTAGGCCACAGTAGTTATTGGTATCGAGTATCAGTTGATTCCTTAACTTCAAACTCCCATATGTCGCGAACGGCTGACGAACTCGAGAAATTCCTGTTGCATCTGAAACCAGAAACTCGCCCGAATACAACGGTATGTGTATTTTTGCCCTAGGCTATAGTAGTTATTGGTTTCGAGTATCAGACTTGCGAAAATTTTGATGGTTTCTCAACCATTCCTTAACTTCAAGCTCCCATATCTCGCGAACGAATTGACGAACTCGAGATATTCCTGCTGCATCAGAAAGTAGAAACTCGCCCGATTACAATGGTGTTTGTACTTTTCCCCTAGGCCATTCTAGTTATTGGTTTTGAGTATCAGACCAGCGAAAATTTTGATGGTTTCTCAACCATACCTTAATTTCAAACTCCCATATCTCTCGAACGGATTGACGAACTCGAGAATTTCCTATTGCATCTGAGAGCAGAATCTCGCCCGATTACAACGGTATGTGTATTTTTGCCCTAGGCCACAGTAGTCATTGGTCTCGAATATCAGACTTGCGAAAATTTTGATGGTTTCTCAACCACTCCTTAACTTCAAACTCCCATATCTCGCGAACGGATTGACGAACTCGAGAACTTCCGGTTGCATCTGGAAGTGGAAACTCGCCCGATTACAATGGTGTGTGTACTTTTCCCCTAGGCCATTCCAGTTATTGGTTTCGAGTATCAGACCCGCTAAAATTTTGATGGTTTCTCAAACATTCCGTAACTTCAAACTGCCATATCTCGCGAACGGAATGACGAACTTGAGAAATTCCTGCTGCATCTGAAAGTAGAAACTCGCCCGATTACAATGGGGTGTGTACTTTTCCCCTAGGCCATTCTAGTTATTGGTTTTGAGTATCAGACCAGCGAAAATTTTGATTGTTTCTCAACCATTCCTTAATTCCAAACTCCCATATCTCGCGAACGGGATGACGAACTCGAGAAATTCCTGTTGCATCTGAAAGTAGAAACTCGCCCGATTACAACGGTATGTGTATTTTTCCCCTAGGCCAATGTAGTTATTGGTTTCGAGTATCAGACTTACGAAAATTTTGATGGTTTCTCAACCATTCCTTATCTTCAAACTCCCATGTCTCGCGAACGGATTGACGAACTCGAGAAATTCCTGTTGCATCTGAAAGCAGAAACTCGCCCGATTACAAAGCTATGTGTATATTTCCCCTAGGCCTTTGTAGTTATTGGTTTCGGGTATCAGACATGCGAAAATTTTGATGGTTTCTCAACGATTCCTTAACTTCAAACTCACATACATATCGCGAACGGATTGGCGAACTCGAGAAATTCCTGTTGCATCTGAAAGTAGAAACTCGCCCGATTACAATGGTGTGTGTACTTTTCCCCTAGGCCATTCCAGTTATTGATTTCGAGTATCAGACCAGCTAAAATTTTGGTGGTTTCTCAAACATTCCGTAACTTCAAACTGCCATATCTCGCGAACGGAATGACGAACTCGAGAAATTCCTGCTGCATCTGAAAGTAGAAACTCGCCCGATTTCAATGGGGTGTGTACTTTTCCCCTAGGCCATTCTAGTTATTGGTTTTGAGTATCAGACCAGCGAAAATTTTGATGGTTTCTCAACCATTCCTTAACTCCAAACTCCCATATCTCGCGAACGGGATGACGAACTCGAGAAATTCCTGTTGCATCTGAAAGTAGAAACTCGCCCGATTACAAAGGTGTGTGTACTTTTCCCCTAGGCCATTCCAGTTATAGGTTTCGAGCATCAGACCAGCGAAAATTTTGATGGTTTCTCAAACATTCCGTAACTTCAAACTCCCATATCTCACGAACGGAATGACGAACTCGAGAAGTTCCTGTTGCATCTGAAAGTAGAAACTCGCCCGATTTCAGTGGTGTGTGTACTTTTCCCCTAGGCCGTTCCAGTTATTGGTTTCGAGTATCAGACCTGCGAAAATTTTGATGGTTTCTCAACCATTCCTTAACTTCAAACTGTCTCATCTCGCGAACGGATTGACGAACTCGAGAAATTCCTGTTGCATCTGAAAGTAGAAACTCGCCTGATTACAACGGTATGTGTATTTACCCCTAGGCCATTGTAGTTATTGTTTCGAGTATCAGACTTACGAAAATTTTGATGGTTTCTCAACCATTCCTTAAATTCAAACTCCCATGTCTCGCGAACGGATTGACGAACTCGAGAAATTCCTGTTGCATCTGAAAGCAGAAACTCGCCCGATTACAAAGCTATGTGTATTTTTCCCCTAGGCCTTTGTAGTTATTGGTTTCGAGTATCAGACTTGCGAAAATTTTGATGGTTTCTCAACCATTCCTTAACTTCAAGCTCCCATATCTCGCGAACGGATTGGCGAACTCGAGAAATTCCTGTGGCATCTGAAAGTAGAAACTCGCCCGATTACAATGGTGTGTGTACTTTTCCCCTAGGCCATTCCAGTTATTGGTTTCGAGTATCAGAATTGCGATAACTTTGATGGTTTCTCAAACATTCCTTAACTTCAAACTACCATATCTCGCGAACGGATTGACGAACACGAGAAATTCCTGTTGCATCTGAAAGTAGAAACTCGCCCGATTACAAAGGTGTGTGTACTTTTCCCCTAGGCCATTCCAGTTATAGGTTTCGAGTATCAGACCAGCGAAAATTTTGATGGTTTCTCAAACATTCCGTAACTTCAAACTGCCATATCTCGCGAACGGAATGACGAACTCGAGAAATTCCTGCTGCATCTGAAAGTAGAAACTCGCCCAATTACAATGGGGTGTGTACTTTTACCCTAGGCCATTCTAGTTATTGGTTTTGAGTATCAGACCAGCGAAAATTTTGATGGTTTCTCAACCATTCCTTAACTCCAAACTCCCATATCTCGCGAACGGGATGACGAACTCGAGAAATTCCTGTTGCATCTGAAAGTAGAAACTCGCCCGATTACAAAGGTGTGTGTACTTTTCCCCTAGGCCATTCCAGTTATAGGTTTCGAGTATCAGACCAGCAAAAATTTTGATGGTTTCTCAAACATTCCGTAACTTCAAACTCCCATATCTCGCGAACGGAATGACGAACTCGAGAAATTCCCGTTGCATCTGAAAGCAGAAACTCGCCCGATCACAAAGCTATGTGTATTTTTCCCCTAGGCCTTTGTAGTTATTGGTTTCGAGTATCAGACTTACGAAAATTTTGATGGTTTCTCAACCATTCCTTAACTTCAAGCTCCCATATCTCGCGAACGGATTGACGAACTCGAGAAATTCCTGTTGCATCTGAAAGTAGAAACTCGCCCGATTACAATGGTGTGTGTGCTTTTCCCCTAGGCCATTCCAGTTATTGGTTTCGAGTATCAGAATTGCGAAAACTTTGATGGTTTCTCAACCATTCCTTAATTTCAAACTACCATATCTCGCGAACGGATTGACGAACACGAGAAATTCCTGTTGCATCTGAAAGTAGAAACTCGCCCGATTACAAAGGTGTGTGCACTTTTCCCCTAGGCCATTCCAGTTATAGGTTTCGAGTATCAGACCAGCGAAAATTTTGATGGTTTCTCAAACATTCCGTAACTTCAAACCCCCATATCTCGCGAACGGAATGACGAACTCGAGAAATTCCTGCTGCATCTGATAGTAGAAACTCGCCCGATTACAATGGTGTGTGCACTTTTCCCCTAGGCCATTCTAGTTATTGGTTTTGAGTATCAGACCAGCGAAAATTATGATGGTTTCTCAAACATTCCTTAATTCCAAACTCCCATATCTCGCGAACGGATTGGCGAACTCGAGAAATTCCTGTTGCATCTGAAAATAGAAACTCGCCCGATTACAAAGGTGTGTGTACTTTTCCCCTAGGCCATTCCAGTTATAGGTTTCGAGTATCAGACCAGGGAAAATTTTGATGGTTTCTCAAACATTCCGTAACTTCAAACGCCCATATCTCGCGAACGGATTGGCGAACTCGAGAAATTCCTGTTGCATCTGAAAGTAGAAACTCGCCCGATTACAGTGGTTTGTGTACTTTTCCCCTACGCCATTCCAGTTATTGTTTTCGAGTATCAGATCAGCGAAAATTTTGATGGTTCCTCAACCATTCCTTAACTTCAAACTCCCGTATCTCGCGAACGAATTGACGAACTCGAGAAATTCCTGTTGCATCTCAAAGCAGAAACTCGCCCGAATACAACGGTATGTGTATTTTTGCCCTAGGCTATAGTAGTTATTGGTTTCGAGTATCAGACTTGCGAAAATTTTGATGGTTTCTCAACCATTCCTTAAATTCAAGCTCCCATATCTCGCGAACGGATTGACGAACTCGAGAAATTCCTGTTGCATCTGAAAGTAGAAACTCGCCCGATTACAATGGTGTGTGTACTTTTCCCCTAGGCCATTCCAGTTATTGGTTTCGAGTATCAGAATTGCGAAAACTTTGATGGTTTCTCAACCATTCCTTAACTTCAAACTACCATATCTCGCGAACGGAATGACGAACTCGAGAAATTCCTGCTGCATCTGAAAGTAGAAACTCGCCCGATTACAATGGTGTGTGTACTTTCCCCTAGGCCATTCTAGTTATTGGTTTTGAGTATCAGACCAGCGAAAATTTTGATGGTTTCTCAACCATTCCTTAACTCCAAACTCCCATATCTCGCGAACGGATTGGCGAACTCGAGAAATTCCTGTTGCATCTGAAAGTAGAAACTCGCCCGATTACAATGGTGTGTGTACTTTTCCCCTAGGCCATTCCAGTTATAGGTTTCGAGTATCAGACCAGCGAAAATTTTGATGGTTTCTCAAACATTCCGTAACTTCAAACGCCCATATCTCGCGAACGGAATGACGAACTCGAGAAATTCCTGTTGCATCTGAAAGTAGAAACTCGCCCGATTACAGTGGTTTGTGTACTTTTCCCCTAGGCCATTCCAGTTATTCTTTTCGAGTATCAGATCAGCGAAAATTTTCATGGTTTCTCAACCATTCCTTAACTTCGAACTCCCGTATCTCGCGAACGAATTGACGAACTCGAGAAATTCCTGTTGCATCTCAAAGCAGAAACTCGCCCGAATACAACGGTATGTGTACTTTTGCCCTAGGCTATAGTAGTCATTGGTCTCAAATATCAGACTTGCGAAAATTTTGATGGTTTCTCAACCACTCCTTAACTTCAAACTCCCATATCTCGCGAACGGAATGACGAACTCGAGAAATTCCTGTTGCATCTGGAAGTGGAAACTCGCCCGATTACAACGGAATGTGTATTTTTCCCCTAGGCCATTGTAGTTATTGATTTCGAGTATCAGACATGTGAAAATTTTGATGGTTTCTCAACCACTCCTTAACTCCAAAATCCCATATCTCGCGAACGGAATGACGAAATCGAGAAATTCCTGTTGGATCTGAAAGTAGAAACTCGCCCTCTTACAAAGGTGTGTGTACTTTTACCCTAGGCCATTCCAGTTATAGGTTTCGAGTATCAGACCAGCGAAAATTTTTATGGTTTTTCAAATATTCCGTAACTTCAAACTCCCATATCTCGCGAACGGAATGACGAACACGAAAAATTCCTGATGCATCTGAAAGTAGAAACTCGCCCGATTACAATGGTGTGTGTACTTTTCCCCTAGGCCTTTATAGTTATTGGTTTCGAGTATCAGACTTGCGAAAATTTTGATGGTTTCTCAACCATTCCTTAACTTCAAACTCCCATATCTCGCGAACGGATTGACGAACTCGAGAAATTCCTTGTTGCATCTGAAAGTAGAAACTCGCCAGATTGCAACGGTATGTGTACTTTTGCCCTAGGCTATAGTAGTCATTGGTCTCAAATATCAGACTTACGAAAATTTTGATGGTTTCTCAACGATTCCTTAACTTCAAACTCCCATACCTCGCGAACGGATTGGCGAACTCGAGAAACTCCTGTTGCATCTGAAAGTGGAAACCCGCCCGATTACAGTGGTGTGTGTACTTTTCCCCTAGGCCATTCCAGTTATTGGTTTCGAGTATCAGAATTGCGAAAACTTTGATGGTTTCTCAACCATTCCTTAACTTCAAACTACCATATCTCGCGAACGGAATGACGAACTCGAGAAATTCCTGCTGCATCTGAAAGTAGAAACTCGCCCGATTACAATGGTGTGTGTACTTTCCCCTAGGCCATTCTAGTTATTGGTTTTGAGTATCAGACCAGCGAAAATTTTGATGGTTTCTCAACCATTCCTTAACTCCAAACTCCCATATCTCGCGAACGGATTGGCGAACTCGAGAAATTCCTGTTGCATCTGAAAGTAGAAACTCGCCCGATTACAATGGTGTGTGTACTTTTCCCCTAGGCCATTCCAGTTATAGGTTTCGAGTATCAGACCAGCGAAAATTTTGATGGTTTCTCAAACATTCCGTAACTTCAAACGCCCATATCTCGCGAACGGAATGACGAACTCGAGAAATTCCTGTTGCATCTGAAAGTAGAAACTCGCCCGATTACAGTGGTTTGTGTACTTTTCCCCTAGGCCATTCCAGTTATTCTTTTCGAGTATCAGATCAGCGAAAATTTTCATGGTTTCTCAACCATTCCTTAACTTCGAACTCCCGTATCTCGCGAACGAATTGACGAACTCGAGAAATTCCTGTTGCATCTCAAAGCAGAAACTCGCCCGAATACAACGGTATGTGTACTTTTGCCCTAGGCTATAGTAGTCATTGGTCTCAAATATCAGACTTGCGAAAATTTTGATGGTTTCTCAACCACTCCTTAACTTCAAACTCCCATATCTCGCGAACGGAATGACGAACTCGAGAAATTCCTGTTGCATCTGGAAGTGGAAACTCGCCCGATTACAACGGAATGTGTATTTTTCCCCTAGGCCATTGTAGTTATTGATTTCGAGTATCAGACATGTGAAAATTTTGATGGTTTCTCAACCACTCCTTAACTCCAAAATCCCATATCTCGCGAACGGAATGACGAAATCGAGAAATTCCTGTTGGATCTGAAAGTAGAAACTCGCCCTCTTACAAAGGTGTGTGTACTTTTACCCTAGGCCATTCCAGTTATAGGTTTCGAGTATCAGACCAGCGAAAATTTTTATGGTTTTTCAAATATTCCGTAACTTCAAACTCCCATATCTCGCGAACGGAATGACGAACACGAAAAATTCCTGATGCATCTGAAAGTAGAAACTCGCCCGATTACAATGGTGTGTGTACTTTTCCCCTAGGCCTTTATAGTTATTGGTTTCGAGTATCAGACTTGCGAAAATTTTGATGGTTTCTCAACCATTCCTTAACTTCAAACTCCCATATCTCGCGAACGGATTGACGAACTCGAGAAATTCCTTGTTGCATCTGAAAGTAGAAACTCGCCAGATTGCAACGGTATGTGTACTTTTGCCCTAGGCTATAGTAGTCATTGGTCTCAAATATCAGACTTACGAAAATTTTGATGGTTTCTCAACGATTCCTTAACTTCAAACTCCCATACCTCGCGAACGGATTGGCGAACTCGAGAAACTCCTGTTGCATCTGAAAGTGGAAACCCGCCCGATTACAGTGGTGTGTGTACTTTCCCCCTAGGCCATTCCAGTTATTGGTTTCGAGTATCAGATCAGCGAAAATTTTGATGGTTTCTCAACCATTCCTTAACTTCAAACTCCCATATCTCGCGAACGAATTGACGAACACGAGAAATTCCTGTTGCGTCTGAATGTAGAAACTCGCCCGATTACAAAGGTGTGTGTACTTTTCCCCTAGGCTATTCCAGTTATAGGTTTCGAGTATCAGACCAGCGAAAATTTTGATGGTTTCTCAAACATTCCGTAACTTCAAACCCCCATATCTCGCGAACGGAATGACGAACTCGAGAAATTCCTCCTGCATCTGATAGTAGAAACTCGCCCGATTACAATGGTGTGTGCACTTTTCCCCTAGGCCATTCTAGTTATTGGTTTTGAGTATCAGACCAGCGAAAATTTTGATGGTTTCTCAACCATTCCTTAACTCCAAACTCCCATATCTCGCGAACGGATTGGCGAACTCGAGAGATTCCTGTTGCATCTGAAAGTAGAAACTCGCCCGATTACAAAGGTGTGTGTACTTTTCCCCTAGGCCATTCCAGTTATAGGTTTCGAGTATCAGACCAGGGAAAATTTTGATGGTTTCTCAAACATTCCGTAACTTCAAACGCCCATTTCTCGCGAACGGAATGACGAACTCGAGAAATTCCTGTTGCATCTGAAAGTAGAAACTCGCCCGATTACAGTGGTTTGTGTACTTCTCCCCTAGGCCATTCCAGTTATTGTTTTCGAGTATCAGATCAGCGAAAATTTTGATGGTTTCTCAACCATTCCTTAACTCCAAACTCCCATATCTCGCGAACGGATTGGCGAACTCGAGAAATTCCTGTTGCATCTGAAAGTAGAAACTCGCCCGATTACAAAGGTGTGTGTACTTTTCCCCTAGGCCATTCCAGTTATAGGTTTCGAGCATCAGACCAGCGAAAATTTTGATGGTTTCTCAAACATTCCGTAACTTCAAACGCCCATATCTCGCGAACGGAATGACGAACTCGAGAAATTCCTGTTGCATCTGAAAGTAGAAACTCGCCCGATTACAGTGGTTTGTGTACTTTTCCCCTAGGCCATTCCTGTTATTCTTTTCGAGTATCAGATCAGCGAAAATTTTGATGGTTTCTCAACCATTCCTTAACTTCAAACTCACATACATATCGCGAACGGATTGGCGAACTCGAGAAATTCCTGTTGCATCTCAAAGCAGAAACTCGCCCGAATACAACGGTATGTGTATTTTTGCCCTAGGCTATAGTAGTCATTGGCCTCAAATATCAGAATTGCGAAAATTTTGATGGTTTCTCAACCACTCCTTAACTTCAAACTCCCATATCTCGCGAACGGGATGACGAACTCGAGAAATTCCTGTTGCATCTGAAAGCAGAAACTCGCCCGATTACAAAGCTATATGTATATTTCCCCTAGGCCTTTGTAGTTATTGGTTTCGGGTATCAGACTTGCGAAAATTTTGATGGTTTCTCAACGATTCCTTAACTTCAAACTCCCATATATCGCGAACGGATCGATGAACTCGAGAACTTCCTGTTGCATCTCAAAGCAGAAACTCGCCCGATTACAATGGTGTGTGTACTTTTCCCCTAGGCCATTCCAGTTATAGGTTTCGAGAATCAGACCAGCGAAAATTTTGATGGTTTCTCAAACATTCCGTAACTTCAAACTCCCATATCTCGCGAACAGAATGACGAACTCGAGAAATTTCTGTTGCATCTGAAAGTAGAAACTCGCCCGATTACAAAGGTGTGTGCACTTTTCCCCTAGGCCAATCCAGTTATTGTTTTCGAGTATCAGATCAGCGAAAATTTTGATGGTTTCCCAACCATAACTTAACTTCATGCTCCCATATCTCACGAACGGATTGACGAACTCGAGAAATTCCTGTTGCATCTGAAAGTAGAAACTCGCCCGATTACAATGGTGTGTGTACTTTTCCCCTAGGCCATTCCAGTTATTGGTTTCGAGTATCAGACCAGCTAAAATTTTGATGGTTTCTCAAACATTCCGTAACTTCAAACTCCCATGTCTCGCGAACGGATTGACGAACTCGAGAAATTCCTGTTGCATCTGAAAGCAGAAACTCGCCCGATTACAAAGCTATGTGTATTTTTCCCCTAGGCCTTTGTAGTTATTGGTTTCGAGTATCAGACTTGCGAAAATTTTGATGGTTTCTCAACCATTCCTTAACTTCAAGCTCCCATATCTCGCGAACGGATTGACGAACTCGAGGAATTCCTGTTGCATCTGAAAGTAGAAACTCGCCCGATTACAATGGTGTGTGTACTTTTCCCCTAGGCCATTCCAGTTATTGGTTTCGAGTATCAGAATTGCGAAAACTTTGATGGTTTCTCAACCATTCCTTAACTTCAAACTACCATATCTCGCGAACGGATTGACGAACACGAGAAATTCCTGTTGCATCTGAAAGTAGAAACTCGCCCGATTACAAAGGTGTGTGTACTTTTCCCCTAGGCCATTCCAGTTATAGGTTTCGATTATCAGACCAGCGAAAATTTTGATGGTTTCTCAAACATTCCGTAACTTCAAACTCCCATATCTCGCGAACGGAATGACGAACTCGAGAAATTCCTGCTGCATCTGAAAGTAGAAACTCGCCCGATTACAATGGTTTGTGTACTTTTCCCCTAGGCCATTCTAGTTATTAGTTTGAGTATCACACCAGCGAAAATTTTGATGGTTTCTCAACCATTCCTTAACTCCAAACTCCCATATCTCGCGAACGAATTGACGAACTCGAGAAATTCCTGTTGCATCTGAATGTAGAAACTCACCCGATTACAAAGCTATGTGTATTTTTCCCCTAGGCTTTGTAGTTATTGGGTTCGAGTATCAGACTTGCGAAAATTTTGATGGTTTCTCAACGATTCCTTAACTTCAAACTCCAATACCTCGCGAACGGATTGGCGAACTCGAGAAATTCCTGTTGCATCTGAAATCACAAACTCGCCCGATTACAATGGTGTGTGTACTTTTCCCCTAGGGCTTTGTAGTTATTGGGTTCGAGTATCAGACTTGCGAAAATTTTGATGGTTTCTCAACGATTCCTTAACTTCAAACACCAATACCTCGCGAACGGATTGGCGAACTCGAGAAATTCCTGTTGCATCTGAAATTACAAACTCGCCCGATTACAATGGTGTGTGTACTTTTCCCCTAGGCCATTCCAGTTATTGGTTTCGAGTATCAGAATTGCGAAAATTTTGATGGTTTCTCAACCACTCCTTAACTTCAAACTCCCATATCTCGCGAACGGGATGACGAACTCGAGAAATTCCTGTTGCATCTGGAAGTGGAAACTCGCCCGATTACAACGGAATGTGTATTTTTCCCCTAGGCATTGTAGTTATTGATTTCGAGTATCAGACATGTGAAAATTTTGATGGTTTCTCAACGATTCCTTAACTTCAAACTCCCATACCTCGCGAACGGATTGGCGAACTCGAGAAATTCCTGTTGCATCTGAAAGTGGAAACCCGCCCGATTACAGTGGTGTGTGTACTTTCCCCCTAGGCCATTCCAGTTATTGGTTTCGAGTATCAGATCAGCGAAAATTTTGATGGTTTCTCAACCATTCCTTAACTTCAAACTCCCATATCTCGCGAACGAATTGACGAACTCGAGAAATTCCTGTTGCATCTGAATGAAGAAACTCGCCCGATTACAAAGCTATGTGTATTTTTCCCCTATGCCTTTGTAGTTATTGGGTTCGAGTATCAGAATTGCGAAAATTTTGATGGTTTCTCCACCATTCCTTAACTTCAAACTACCATATCTCGGGAACGGATTGTCGAACTCGAGAAATTCCTGTTGCTTCTGAAAGTAGAAACTCGCCCGATTACAGTGGTTTGTGTACTTTTCCCCTAGGCCATTCCAGTTATTCTTTTCGAGTATCAGATCAGCGAAAATTTTGATGGTTTCTCAACCATTCCTTAACTTCAAACTCCCGTATCTCGCGAACGAATTGACGAACTCGAGAAATTAGTGTTGCATCTCAAAGCAGAAACTCGCCCGAATACAACGGTATGTATATTTTTGCCCTAGGCTATAGCAGTTATTGGTTTCGAGTATCAGACTTGCGAAAATTTTGATGGTTTCTCAACGATTCCTTAACTTCAAACTCCCATACCTCGCGAACGGATTGGCGAACTCGAGAAATTCCTGTTGCATCTGAAAGTGGAAACCCGCCCGATTACAGTGGTGTGTGTACTTTCCCCCTAGGCCATTCCAGTTATTGGTTTCGAGTATCAGAACAGCGAAAATTTTGATGGTTTCTCAACCATTCCTTAACTTCAAACTCCCATATCTCGCGAACGAATTGACGAACTCGAGAAATTCCTGTTGCATCTGAATGTAGAAACTCGCCCGATTACAAAGCTATGTGTATTTTTCACCTAGGCCTTTGTAGTTATTGGGTTCGAGTATCAGACTTGCGAAAATTTTGATGGTTTCTCAACGATTCCTTAACTTCAAACTCCAATAACTCGCGAACGGATTGGCGAACTCGAGAAATTCCTGTTGCATCTGAAAGTACAAACTCGCCCGATTACAATGGTGTGTGTACTTTTCCCCTAGGACATTCCAGTTATCGGTTTCGAGTATCAGAATTGCGAAAATTTTGATGGTTTCTCCACCATTCCTTAACTTCAAACTACCATATCTCGGGAACGGATGGTCGAACTCGAGAAATTCCTGTTGCTTCTGAAAGTAGAAACTCGCCCGATTACAAAGGTGTGTGTACCTTTCCCCATGGCCTTTCCAGTTATAGGTTTCGAGTATCAGACCAGCGAAAATTTTGATGGTTTCTCAAACATTCCGTAACTTCAAACTCCCATATCTCGCGAACGGAATGTCGAACTCGAGAAATTCCTGTTGCATCTGAAAGTAGAAACTCGCCCGATTACAATGGAGTGTGTACTTTTCCCCTAGGCCATTCCAGTCATTGGTTTCGAGTATCAGAATTGCGAAAATTTTGATGGTTTCTCCACCATTCCTTAACTTCAAACTACCATATCTCGGGAACGGATGGTCGAACTCGAGAAATTCCTGTTGCTTCTGAAAGTAGAATCTCGCCCGATTTCAAAGGTGTGTGTACTTTTCCCCTAGGCCATTCCAGTTATAGGTTTCGAGTATCAGACCATCGAAAATTTTGATGGTTTCTCAACCATTCCTTAACTTCAAACTTCCATATCTCGCGATCGAATTGACGAACTCGAGAACTTCCGGTTGCATCTGGTAGTAGAAACTCGCCCGACTACAACGGTGTTTGTACTTTTCCCCTAGGCCATTCCAGTTATTGGTTTCGAGTTTCAGACTTGCGAAAATCTTGATGGTTTCTCAACCATTCCTTAACTTCAAACTCCCATATCTCGCGAACGGATTGGCGAACTCGAGAATTTCCGATTGCATCTGGAAGTGGAAACTCGCCCGATTACAGAGCTATGTGTATTTTTTACGCTAGGCCTTTGTAGTTATTGGTTTCGAGTATCACACTTGCGAAAATTTTGATGGTTTCTCAACCACTCCTTAACTTCAAACTCCCATATCTCGGGAACGGAATGACGACCTCGAGAAATTCCTGTTGCATCTGAAAGTAGAAACATGCCCGATTACAAAGGTATGTGTATTTTTCCCCTAGGCCATTCCAGTTATTGGTTTCGAGTGTCAGACCTGCGAAAATTTTGATGGTTTCTCAACCATTCCTTAACTTCAAACTCCCATATCTCGCGAACGGATTGACGAACTCGAGAAATTCCTGTTGCATCTGAAACAGAAACTCGTCCGATTAGAATGGTATGTGAATTTTTGCCCTAGGCCGTAGTAGTTATGGGTTTCGAGTATCAGACTTGCGAAAATTTTGATGGTTTCTCAACGATTCCTTACCTTCAAACTCCCATACCTCGCGAACGGATTGGCGAACTCGAGAAATTCCTGTTGCATCTGAAAGTAGAAACTCGCCCGATTACAATGGTGTGTGTACTTTTCCCCTAGGCCATTCCAGTTATTGGTTTCGAGTATCAGACTTGCGAAAATTTTGATGGTTTCTCAACCACTCCTTAACTTCAAACTCCCATATTTCGCGAACGGATTGACGAACTCGAGAAATTCCTGTTGCATCTGAAAGTAGAAACATCCCCGATTACAAAGGTATGTGTATTTTTCCCCTAGGCCATTGTAGTTACTGGTTTCGCGTATCAGACTTGCGAAAATTTTGATGGTTTCTCAAGCATTCCTTAACTTCAAACCCCCATATCTCGCGAACGGATTGACGAACTCGAGAAGTTCCTGTTGCATCTGAAACAGAAACTCGTCCGATTACAATGGTATGTGTATTTTTGCTCTAGGCCGTAGTAGTTATTGGTTTCGCGTATCAGACTTCCGAAAATTTTGATGGTTTCTCAACCACTCCTTAACTTCAAACTCCCATATCTCGCGAACGGATTGACGAACTCGAGAAATTCCTGTTGCATCTGAAAGTAGAAACATGCCCGATTACAAAGGTATGTGTATTTTTCACCTAGGCCATTGTAGTTATTGCTTTCGCGTATCAGACTTGCGAAAATTTTGATGGTTTCTCAAGCATTCCTTAACTTCAAACCCTCATATCTCGCGAACGGATTGACGAACTCGAGAAATTCCTGTTGCATCTGAAACAGAAACTCGTGCGATTACAATGGCATGTGTATTTTTGCCCTAGGCCTTTGTAGTTATTTGTTTCGAGTATCAGACTTGCGAAAATTTTGTTGGTTTCTCAACCATTCCTTAACTTCAAACTCCCATATCTCGCGAACGGATTAACGAACTCGAGAAATTCCTATTGCATCTGAAAGTAGAAACTCGCCCCATTACAACGGTGTGTGTACTTTTCCCCTAGGCCATTCCAGTTATTCGTTTCTCGCATCAGAATTGCGAAAATTTTGATGGTTTCTCAACCATTCCTTAACTTCAAACTCCCATATCTCGCGAACGGATTGACGAATTCTAGAAATTCCTGTTGCACCTGAAAGTAGAAACTCGCCCGATTACAAAGGTATGTGTATTTTTCCCCTAGGCCATAGTAGTTATTGGTTTCGAGTATCAGACTTACGAAAATTGTGATGGTTTCTCAACCACTCCTTAACTTCAAACTCCCATATCTCGCGAACGGATTGACGAACTCGAGGAATTCCTGTTGCATCTGAAACAGAAACTCGTCCGATTACAATGGTATGTGACTTGTTGCCCTAGGCCGTAGTAGTTATTGGTTTCGAGTATCAGACTTGCGAAAATTTTGTTGGTTTCTCAAACATTCCTTAACTTCAAACTCCCATATGTCGCGAACGGCTGACGAACTCGAGAAATTCCTGTTGCATCTGAAACCAGAAACTCGTCCGATTACTACGGTATGTGTATTTTTGCCCTAGGCCTTAGCAGTTATTGATTTCGAGTATCAGACTTGCGAAAATTTTGATGGCTTCTCAACGATTCCTTAACTTCAAACTCCCATACCTCGCGAACGGATTGGCGAGCTCGAGAAATTCCTGTTGCATCTGAAACTAGAAACTCGCCCGATTACAATGGTGTGTGTACTTTTCCCCTAGGCCATTCCAGTTATTGGTTTCGAGTATCAGACTTGCGAAAATTTTGATGGTTTCTCAACCACTCCTTAATTTCAAACTCCCATATCTCGCGAACGGATTGACGAACTCGAGAAATTCCTGTTGCATCTGAAACAGAAACTCGTCCGATTACAATGGCATGTGTATTTTTGCCCTAGGCCTTTGTAGTTATTTGTTTCGAGTATCAGACTTGCGAAAATTTTGTTGGTTTCTCAACCATTCCTTAACTTCAAACTCCCATATCTCGCGAACGGAATGACGAACTCGAGAAATTCCTGTTGCATCTGAAAGTAGAAACTCGCCCGATTACAATGGTCTGTGTACTTTTCCCCTAGGCCATTCCAGTTATTGGTTTCGAGTATCAGACCAGCGAAAATTTTGATGGTTTCTCAACCATTCCTTAACTTCAAACTCCCATATCTCGCGAACGGATTGACCAACTCGAGAAATTCCTGTTGCATCTGAAACAGTAACTCGTCCGATTACAATGGTATGTGAATTTTTGCCCTAGGCCGTAGTAGTTATTGGTTTCGAGTATCAGACGTGCGAAAATTTTGTTGGTTTCTCAACCATACCTTAACTTCAAACTCCCATATCTCGCGAATGGAATGACGAACTCGAGAAATTCCTATTGCATCTGAAAGTAGAAACTCGCCCGATTACAACGGTGTGTGTACTTTTCCCCTAGGCCATTCCAGTTACTGGTTTCGAGTATCAGACTTGCGAAAATTGTGATGGTTTCTCAACCACTCCTTAACTTCAAACTCCCATACCTCGCGAACGGATTGGCGAACTCGAGAAATTCCTGTTGCATCTGAAAGTAGAAACTCGCCCGATTACAATGGTGTGTGTACTTTTCCCCTAGGCCATTCCAGTTATTGGTTTCGAGTGTCAGACCTGCGAAAATTTTGATGGTTTCTCAACCATTCCTTAACTTCAAACTCCCATATCTCGCGAACGGATTGACCAACTCGAGAAATTCCTGTTGCATCTGAAACAGTAACTCGTCCGATTACAATGGTATGTGAATTTTTGCCCTAGGCCGTAGTAGTTATTGGTTTCGAGTATCAGACGTGCGAAAATTTTGTTGGTTTCTCAACCATACCTTAACTTCAAACTCCCATATCTCGCGAATGGAATGACGAACTCGAGAAATTCCTATTGCATCTGAAAGTAGAAACTCGCCCGATTACAACGGTGTGTGTACTTTTCCCCTAGGCCATTCCAGTTACTGGTTTCGAGTATCAGACTTGCGAAAATTGTGATGGTTTCTCAACCACTCCTTAACTTCAAACTCCCATACCTCGCGAACGGATTGGCGAACTCGAGAAATTCCTGTTGCATCTGAAAGTAGAAACTCGCCCGATTACAATGGTGTGTGTACTTTTCCCCTAGGCCATTCCAGTTATTGGTTTCGAGTGTCAGACCTGCGAAAATTTTGATGGTTTCTCAACCATTCCTTAACATCAAACTCCCATATCTCGCGAACGGATTGACGAACTCGAGAAATTCCTGTTGCATCTGAAACAGAAACTCGTCCGATTAGAATGGTATGTGAATTTTTGCCCTAGGCCGTAGTAGTTATTGGTTTCGAGTATCAGACTTGCGAATATTTTGATGGTTTCTCAACGATTCCTTACCTTCAAACTCCCATACCTCGCGAACGGATTGGCGAACTCGAGAAATTCCTGTTGCATCTGAAAGTAGAAACTCGCCCGATTACAATGGTGTGTGTACTTTTCCCCTAGGCCATTCCAGTTATTGGTTTCGAGTATCAGACTTGCGAAAATTTTGATGGTTTCTCAACCACTCCTTAACTTCAAACTCCCATATCTCGCGAACGGATTGACGAACTCGAGAAATTCCTGTTGCATCTGAAAGTAGAAACATCCCCGATTACAAAGGTATGTGTATTTTTCCCCTAGGCCATTCCAGTTATTGGTTTCGAGTATCAGACTTGCGAAAATTTTGATGGTTTCTCAAGCATTCCTTAACTTCAAACCCCCATATCTCGCGAACGGATTGACGAACTCGAAAAATTCCTGTTGCATCTGAAACAGAAACTCGTCCGATTACAATGGTATGTGTATTTTTGCCCTAGGCCTTTGTAGTTATTTGTTTCGAGTATCAGACTTGCGAAAATTTTGTTGGTTTCTCAACCATTCCTTAACTTCAAACTCCAATATCTCGCGAACGGAATGACGAACTCGAGAAATTCCTGTTGCATCTGAAAGTAGAAACTCGCCCGATTACAATGGTCTGTGTACTTTTCCCCTAGGCCATTCCAGTTATTGGTTTCGAGTATCAGAACAGCGAAAATTTTGATGGTTTCTCAACCATTCCTTAACTTCAAACTCCCATATCTCGCGAACGGATTGACGAACTCGAGAAATTCCTGTTGCATCTGAAACAGAAACTCGTCCGATTACAATGGTATGTGAATTTTTGCCCTAGGCCGTAGTAGTTATTGGTTTCGAGTATCAGACGTGCGAAAATTTTGTTGGTTTCTCAACCATTCCTTAACTTCAAACTCCCATATGTCGCGAACGGCTGACGAACTCGAGAATTTCCTGTTGCATCTGAAACCAGAAACTCGTCCGATTACTACGGTATGTGTATTTTTGCCCTAGGCCATAGTAGTTATTGGTTTCGAGTATCAGACTTGCGAAAATATTTAAGGTTTCTCAACCATTCCTTAACTTCAAACTCCCATATCTCGCGAACGGAATGACGAATCCGAAAAATTTCTGTTGCATCTGAAAGTAGAAACTCGCCCGATTACAAAGGTATGTGTATTTTTGCCCTAGGCCATTCCAGTTATTGGTTTCGAGTATCAGACCAGCGAAAACTTTGATGGTTTCTCATCCATTCCTTACATTCATACACCCATATCACTCGAACGGAATGACGAACTCGAGAAATTCCTGTTGCATCTGAAACAGAAACTCGTCCGATTACAATGGTACGTGTATTTTTGCCCTAGGCCGTAGTAGTTATTGGTTTCGAGTATCAGACTTTCGAAAATTTTGTTGGTTTCTCAACCATTCCTTAACTTCAAACTCCCATATCTCGCGAACGGATTGACGAACTCGAGAAATTCCTGTTGCATCTGAAAGTAGAAACTCGCCCCATTACAACGGTGTGTGTACTTTTCCCCTAGGCCATTCCAGTTATTGGTTTCGAGTAACAGACTTGCGAAAATTTTGATGGTTTCTCAACCATTCCTTACCTTCAAACTCCCATACCTCGCGAACGGATTGGCGAACTCGAGAAATTCCTGTTGCATCTGAAAGTAGAAACTCGCCCGATTACAATGGTGTGTGTACTTTTCCCCTAGGCCATTCCAGTTATTGGTTTCGAGTATCAGACTTGCGAAAATTTTGATGGTTTCTCAACCACTCCTTAACTTCAAACTCCCATATTTCGCGAACGGATTGACGAACTCGAGAAATTCCTGTTGCATCTGAAAGTGGAAACTCGCCCGATTAGAATGGTGTGTGTACTCTTCCCCTAGGCCATTCTAGTTATTGGTTTCGAGTATCAGACTTGCGAAAATTTTGATGGTTTCTCAACCACTCCTTAACTTCAAACTCCCATATCTCGCGAACGGATTGACGAACTCGAGAACTTCCTGTTGCACCTGGAAGTGGAAACTCGCCCGATTACAACGGTATGTGTATTTTTGTCCTATGCCATAGTAGTCATTGGTCTCGAATATCAGACTTGCCAAAATTTTGATGGATTCTCAACCATTCCTTAACTTCAAACTCCCATATCTCGCGAACGGATTGACGAACTCGAGAAATTCCTGTTGCATCTGAAAGTAGAAACTCGCCCGATTACAGTGGTGTGTGTTCTTTTCCCCTAGGCCATTCCACTTATTGGTTTCGAGAATTAGACCAGCGAAAATTTCGATGGTATCTCAACCATTCCTTAACTTCAAACTCCCATATCTCGCGAACGGATTGACGAACTCGAGAAATTCCTGTTGCTTCTGAAAGTGGAAACTCGCCCGATTACAATGGTGTTTGTACTTTTCCCCTAGGCCGTTCCAGTTATTGGTTTCGAGTATCAGACTTGCCAAAATTTTGATGGTTTCTCAACCATTCCTTAACTTCAAACTCCCATATCTCGCGAACGGATCGACGAACTCGTGAACTTCCCGTTGCATCTGGTAGTAGAAACTCGCCCGATTACAATGGTGTGTGTACTTTTCCCCTAGGCCATTCCAGTTATTGGTTTCGAGAATTAGACCAGCGAAAATTTCGATGGTTTCTCAACCATTCCGTAACTTCAAACTCCCATATCTCGCGAACGGATTGACGAACTCGAGAAATTCCTGTTTCTTCTGAGAGTAGAAACTCGCCCGATTATGAAGCTATGTGTATTTATCCCCTAGGCCATTCCAGTTATTGGTTTCGAGTATCAGACCAGTGAAAATTTTGATGGTTTCTCAACCATTCCTTAACTTCAAACTCCCATATCTCACGAACGGATTGACGAACTCCAGAAATTCCTGTTGCATCTGAAAGTAGAAACTCGCCCGATTACAAAGCTATGTGTATTTTTCCCCTAGGCCTCTGTTGTTATTGGTTTCGAGTATCAGACTTCCGAAAATTTTGATGGTTTCTCAACGATTCCTTAACTTCAAACTCCCATACCTCGCGAACGGATTGGCGAACTCGAGAAATTCCTGTTGCATCTGAACGTGGAAACTCGCCCGATTACAATGGTGTGTGTACTCTTCCCGTAGGCCATTCCAGTTATTGGTTTCGAGTATCAGACTTGCGAAAATTTTGATGGTTTCTCAACCATTCCTTAACTTCAAACTCCCATACCTCGCGAACGGATTGGCGAACTCGAGAAATTCCTGTTGCATCTGAAAGTGGAAACTCGCCCGATTACAATGGTGTGTGTACTCTTCCCCTAGGCCATTCCAGTTATTGGTTTCGAGTATCAGACTTGCGAAAATTTTGATGGTTTCTCAAACATTCCTTAACTTCAAACTCCCATATCTCTCGAACGGATTGACGAACTCGAGAATTTCCTATTGCATCTGAAAGCAGAAACACGCCCGATTACAACGGTATGTGTATTTTTGCCCTAGGCCATAGTAGTCATTGGTCTCGAATATCAGACTTGGGAAAATTTTAATGGTTTCTCAACCACTCCTTAACTTCAAACTCCCATACCTCGCGAACGGATTGGCGAACTCGAGAAATTCCTGTTGCATCTGAAAGTGGAAACTCGCCCGATTACAATGGTGTGTGTACTCTTCCCCTAGGCCATTCCAGTTATTGGTTTCGAGTATCAGACTTACGAAAATTTTGATGGTTTCTCAACCACTCCTTAACTTCAAACCCCCATATCTCGCGAACGGATTGACGAACTCGAGAGCTTCCTGTTGCACCTGGAAGTGGAAACTCGCCCGATTACAACGGTATGTGTATTTTTGCCCTAGGCCATAGTAGTCATTGGTCTCGAATATCAGACTTGCCAAAATTTTGATGGTTTCTCAACCATTCCTTAACTTCAAACTCCCATATCTCGCGAACGGATTGGCGAACTCGAGAAATTCCTGTTGCATCTGAAAGTGGAAACTCGCCCGATTACAATGGTGTGTGTACTTTTCCCCTAGGCCATTCCAGTTATAGGTTTCGAGTATCAGACCAGTGGAAATTTTGATGGCTTCTCAAACATTCCGTAACTTCAAACTCCCATATCTCGCGAACTGAATGACGAACTCGAGAAATTCCTGTTGCATCTGAAAGTAGAAACTGGCCCGATTACAACGGTATGTGTATTTTTCCCCTAGGCCATTGTAGTTATTGGTTTCGAGTATCAGACTTACGAAAATTTTGATGGTTTCTCAACCATTCCTTAACTTCAAACTCCCATATCTCACGAACGGATTGACGAACTCCAGAAATTCCTGTTGCATCTGAAAGTAGAAACTCGCCCGATTACAAAGCTATGTGTATTTTTCCCCTAGGCCTCTGTAGTTATTGGTTTCGAGTATCAGACTTGCGAAAATTTTGATGGTTTCTCAACGATTCCTTAACTTCAAACTCCCATACCTCGCGAACGGATTGGCGAACTCGAGAAATTCCTGTTGCATCTGAAAGTGGAAACTCGCCCGATTACAATGGTGTGTGTACTCTTCCCCTAGGCCATTCCAGTTATTGGTTTCGAGTATCAGACTTGCGAAAATTTTGATGGTTTCTCAACCATTCCTTAACTTCAAACTGTCTTATCTCGCGAACGGATTGACGAACTCGAGAAATTCCTTTTGCATCTGAAAGTAGAAACTAGCCCGGTTACAACGGTATGTGTATTTTTCCCCTAGGCCGTTGTAGTTATTGGTTTCGAGTATCAGACTTACGAAAATTTTGATGGTTTCTCAACCATTCCTTAACTTCAAACTCCCATATCTCGCGTACGGATTGACGAACTGGAGAAATTCCTGTTGCATCTGATAGTAGAAACTCGCCCGATTACAAAGCTATGTGTATTTTTCCCCTAGGCCTCTGTAGTAATTGGTTTCGAGTATCAGACTTGCGAAAATTTTGATGGTTTCTCAACGATTCCTTAACTTCAAACTCCCATACCTCGCGAACGGATTGACGAACTCGAGAAATTCCTGTTGCATCTGAAAGTGGAAACTCGCCCGATTAGAATGGTGTGTGTACTCTTCCCCTAGGCCATTCTAGTTATTGGTTTCGAGTATCAGACTTGCGAAAATTTTGATGGTTTCTCAACCACTCCTTAACTTCAAACTCCCATATCTCGCGAACGGATTGACGAACTCGAGAACTTCCTGTTGCACCTGGAAGTGGAAACTCGCCCGATTACAACGGTATGTGTATTTTTGCCCTAGGCCATAGTAGTCATTGGTCTCGAATATCAGACTTGCCAAAATTTTGATGGATTCTCAACCATTCCTTAACTTCAAACTCCCATATCTCGCGAACGGATTGACGAACTCGAGAAATTCCTGTTGCATCTGTAAGTGGAAACGTGCCCGATTACAATGGTGTTTGTATTTTTCCCCTAGGCCATTCCAGTTATAGGTTTCGAATATCAGACTTGCCAAAATTTTGATGGTTTCTCAACCATTCCTTAACTTCAAACTGTCTTATCTCGCGAACGGATTGACGAACTCGAGAAATTCCTTTTGCATCTGAAAGTAGAAACTAGCCCGATTACAACGGTATGTGTATTTTTCCCCTAGCCCGTTGTAGTTATTGGTTTCGAGTATCAGACTTACGAATATTTTGATGGTTCCTCAACGATTCCTTAACTTCAAACTCCCATACCTCGCGAACGGATTGGCGAACTCGTGAACATCCGGTTGCATCTGGTAGTAGAAACTCGCCCGATTACAATGGTGTGTGTACTTTTCCCCTAGGCCATTCTAGTTATTGGTTTCGAGTATCAGACCAGCGAAAATTTTGATGGTTTCTCAACCACTCCTTAACTTCAAACTCCCATATCTCGCGAACGGATTGACGAACTCGAGAACTTCCTGTTGCACCTGGAAGTGGAAACTCGCCCGATTACAACGGTATGTGTATTTTTGCCCTAGGCCATAGTAGTCATTGGTCTCGAATATCAGACTTGCCAAAATTTTGATGGATTCTCAACCATTCCTTAACTTCAAACTCCCATATCTCGCGAACGGATTGACGAACTCGAGAAATTCCTGTTGCATCTGAAAGTAGAAACTCGCCCGATTACAGTGGTGTGTGTTCTTTTCCCCTAGGCCATTCCACTTATTGGTTTCGAGAATTAGACCAGCGAAAATTTCGATGGTTTCTCAACCATTCCTTAACTTCAAACTCCCATATCTCGCGAACGGATTGACGAACTCGAGAAATTCCTGTTGCTTCTGAAAGTGGAAACTCGCCCGATTACAATGGTGTTTGTACTTTTCCCCTAGGCCGTTCCAGTTATTGGTTTCGAGTATCAGACTTGCCAAAGTTTTGATGGTTTCTCAACCATTCCTTAACTTCAAACTCCCATATCTCGCGAACGGATCGACGAACTCGTGAACTTCCCGTTGCATCTGGTAGTAGAAACTCGCCCGATTACAATGGTGTGTGTACTTTTCCCCTAGGCCATTCCAGTTATTGGTTTCGAGAATTAGACCAGCGAAAATTTCGATGGTTTCTCAACCATTCCGTAACTTCAAACTCCCATATCTCGCGAACGGATTGACGAACTCGAGAAATTCCTGTTGCTTCTGAGAGTAGAAACTCGCCCGATTATGAAGCTATGTGTATTTATCCCCTAGGCCATTCCAGTTATTGGTTTCGAGTATCAGACCAGTGAAAATTTTGATGGTTTCTCAACCATTCCTTAACTTCAAACTCCCATATCTCACGAACGGATTGACGAACTCCAGAAATTCCTGTTGCATCTGAAAGTAGAAACTCGCCCGATTACAAAGCTATGTGTATTTTTCCCCTAGGCCTCTGTTGTTATTGGTTTCGAGTATCAGACTTCCGAAAATTTTGATGGTTTCTCAACGATTCCTTAACTTCAAACTCCCATACCTCGCGAACGGATTGGCGAACTCGAGAAATTCCTGTTGCATCTGAACGTGGAAACTCGCCCGATTACAATGGTGTGTGTACTCTTCCCGTAGGCCATTCCAGTTATTGGTTTCGAGTATCAGACTTGCGAAAATTTTGATGGTTTCTCAACCATTCCTTAACTTCAAACTCCCATACCTCGCGAACGGATTGGCGAACTCGAGAAATTCCTGTTGCATCTGAAAGTGGAAACTCGCCCGATTACAATGGTGTGTGTACTCTTCCCCTAGGCCATTCCAGTTATTGGTTTCGAGTATCAGACTTGCGAAAATTTTGATGGTTTCTCAAACATTCCTTAACTTCAAACTCCCATATCTCTCGAACGGATTGACGAACTCGAGAATTTCCTATTGCATCTGAAAGCAGAAACACGCCCGATTACAACGGTATGTGTATTTTTGCCCTAGGCCATAGTAGTCATTGGTCTCGAATATCAGACTTGGGAAAATTTTGATGGTTTCTCAACCACTCCTTAACTTCAAACTCCCATACCTCGGGAACGGATTGGCGAACTCGAGAAATTCCTGTTGCATCTGAAAGTGGAAACTCGCCCGATTACAATGGTGTGTGTACTCTTCCCCTAGGCCATTCCAGTTATTGGTTTCGAGTATCAGACTTGCGAAAATTTTGATGGTTTCTCAACCATTCCTTAACTTCAAACTCCCATACCTCGCGAACGGATTGGCGAACTCGAGAAATTCCTGTTGCATCTGAAAGTGGAAACTCGCCCGATTACAATGGTGTGTGTACTCTTCCCCTAGGCCATTCCAGTTATTGGTTTCGAGTATCAGACTTACGAAAATTTTGATGGTTTCTCAACCACTCCTTAACTTCAAACTCCCATATCTCGCGAACGGATTGACGAACTCGAGAGCTTCCTGTTGCACCTGGAAGTGGAAACTCGCCCGATTACAACGGTATGTGTATTTTTGCCCTAGGCCATAGTAGTCATTGGTCTCGAATATCAGACTTGCCAAAATTTTGATGGTTTCTCAACCATTCCTTAACTTCAAACTCCCATATCTCGCGAACGGATTGGCGAACTCGAGAAATTCCTGTTGCATCTGAAAGTGGAAACTCGCCCGATTACAATGGTGTGTGTACTTTTCCCCTAGGCCATTCCAGTTATAGGTTTCGAGTATCAGACCAGTGGAAATTTTGATGGCTTCTCAAACATTCCGTAACTTCAAACTCCCATATCTCGCGAACTGAATGACGAACTCGAGAAATTCCTGTTGCATCTGAAAGTAGAAACTGGCCCGATTACAACGGTATGTGTATTTTTCCCCTAGGCCATTGTAGTTATTGGTTTCGAGTATCAGACTTACGAAAATTTTGATGGTTTCTCAACCATTCCTTAACTTCAAACTCCCATATCTCACGAACGGATTGACGAACTCCAGAAATTCCTGTTGCATCTGAAAGTAGAAACTCGCCCGATTACAAAGCTATGTGTATTTTTCCCCTAGGCCTCTGTAGTTATTGGTTTCGAGTATCAGACTTGCGAAAATTTTGATGGTTTCTCAACGATTCCTTAACTTCAAACTCCCATACCTCGCGAACGGATTGGCGAACTCGAGAAATTCCTGTTGCATCTGAAAGTGGAAACTCGCCCGATTACAATGGTGTGTGTACTCTTCCCCTAGGCCATTCTAGTTATTGGTTTCGAGTATCAGACTTGCGAAAATTTTGATGGTTTCTCAACCACTCCTTAACTTCAAACTCCCATATCTCGCGAACGGATTGACGAACTCGAGAACTTCCTGTTGCATCTGGAAGTGGAAACTCGCCCGATTACAACGGTATGTGTATTTTTGCCCTAGGCCATAGTAGTCATTGGTCTCGAATATCAGACTTGCCAAAATTTTGATGGATTCTCAACCATTCCTTAACTTCAAACTCCCATATCTCGCGAACGGATTGACGAACTCGAGAAATTCCTGTTGCATCTGTAAGTGGAAACGTGCCCGATTACAATGGTGTTTGTATTTTTCCCCTAGGCCATTCCAGTTATAGGTTTCGAATATCAGACTTGCCAAAATTTTGATGGTTTCTCAACCATTCCTTAACTTCAAACTGTCTTATCTCGCGAACGGATTGACGAACTCGAGAAACTCCTTTTGCATCTGAAAGTAGAAACTAGCCCGATTACAACGGTATGTGTATTTTTCCCCTAGCCCGTTGTAGTTATTGGTTTCGAGTATCAGACTTACGAATATTTTGATGGTTCCTCAACGATTCCTTAACTTCAAACTCCCATACCTCGCGAACGGATTGGCGAACTCGTGAACATCCGGTTGCATCTGGTAGTAGAAACTCGCCCGATTACAATGGTGTGTGTACTTTTCCCCTAGGCCATTCTAGTTATTGGTTTCGAGTATCAGACCAGCGAAAACTTTGATGGTTTCTCAATCATTCCTTAACTCCAAACTCCCATATCTCGCGAACGGAATGACGAACTCGAGACATTCCTGTTGCATCTGAAAGAAGATGCTCGCCCGATAACAAAGGTGTGTGTACCTTTCCCCTAGGCCATTCTAGTTATAGGTTTCGAGTATCAGACCAGCGAAAATTTCGATGGTTTCTCAACCATTCCTTAACTTCAAACTCCCATATCTCGCGAACGGATTGACGAACTCGAGAAATTCCTGTTGCATCTGAGAGTAGACACTCGCCCGATTATAAAGCTATGTGTATTTATCCCCTAGGCCGTTGTAGTTATTGGTTTCGTGTATCAGACTTGCAAAAATTTTGATGGTTCCTCAACGATTCCTTAACTTCAAACTCCCATACCTCGCGAACGGATTGGCGAACTCGAGAAATTCCTGTTGCATCTGAAAGAGGAAACTCGCCCGATTACAATGGTGTTTGTACTTTTCCCCTAGGCCGTGCCAGTTATTGGTTTCGAGTATCAGACTTGCAAAAATTTTGATGGTTCCTCAACGATTCCTTAGCTTCAAACTCCCATACCTCGCGAACGGATTGACGAACTCGAGAATTTCCTATTGCATCTGAAAGCAGAGACTCGCCCGATTACAATGGTATGTGTATTTTTGCCCTAGGCCATAGTAGTCATTGGTCTCGAATATCAGACTTGCCAAAATTTTGATGGTTTCTCAACCATTCCTTAACTTCAAACTCCCATATCTCGCGAACGGATTGACGAACTCGAGAAATTCCTGTTGCATCTGAAAGTGCAAACTCGCCCGATTACAACGGTGTTTGTATTTTTCCCCTAGGCCATTCCAGTTATAGGTTTCGAATATCAGACTTGCCAAAATTTTGATGGTTTCTCAACCATTCCTTAACTTCAAACTCCCATATCTCGCGAACGGATCGACGAACTCGTGAACTTCCGGTTGCATCTGGTAGTAGAAACTCGCCCGATTACAATGGTGTGTGTACTTTTCCCCTAGGCCATTGTAGTTATTGGTTTCTAGTATCAGACCAGCGAAAATTTTGATGGTTTCTCAATCATTCCTTAATTCCAAACTCCCATATCTCGCGAACGGAATGACGAACTCGAGACATTCCTGTTGCATCTGAAAGTAGAAACTCGCCCGATAACAAAGGTGTGTGTACTTTTCCCCTAGGCCATTCCAGTTATAGGTTTCGAGTATCAGACCAGCGAAAATATTGATGGTTTCTCAAACATTCCGTAACTTCAAACTCCCATATCTCGCGAACGGAATAACGAACTCGAGAAATTCCTGTTGCATCTGAAAGTAGAAACTCGCCCGATTACAATGGGGTGTGTACTTTTCCCCTAGGCCATTCCAATTATTGGTTTCGAGTATCAGACCAGCGAAAATCTTGATGGTTTCTCAACCATTCCTTAACTTCAAACTGTCTTATCTCGCGAACGGATTGACGAACTCGAGAAATTCCTTTTGCATCTGAAAGTAGAAACTAGCCCGATTACAACGGTATGTGTATTTTTCCCCTAGGCCGTTGTAGTTATTGGTTTCGAGTATCAGACTTACGAAAATTTTGATGGTTTCTCAACCATTCCTTAACTTCAAACTCCCATATCTCGCGAACGGATTGACGAACTGGAGAAATTCCTGTTGCATCTGAAAGTAGAAACTCGCCCGATTACAAAGCTATGTGTATTTTTCCCCTAGGCCTCTGTAGTTATTGGTTTCGAGTATCAGACTTGCGAAAATTTTGATGGTTTCTCAACGATTCCTTAACTTCAAACTCCCATATCTCGCGAACGGAATGACGAACTCGAGAAATTCCTGTTGCATCTGAAAGTAGAAACTCGCCCGATTACAAAGCTATGTGTATTTTTCCCCTAGGCCTCTGTAGTTATTGGTTTCGAGTATCAGACTTGCGAAAATTTTGATGGTTTCTCAAGCATTCCTTAACTTCAAACCCCCATATCTCGCGAACGGATTGACGAATCCGAAAAATTTCTGTTGCATCTTAAAGTAGAAACTCTCCCGATAACAACGGTATGTGTATTTTTCCCCTAGGCCATTGTAGTTATTGGTTTCGAGTATCAGGCCAGTGGAAATTTTGATGGCTTCTCAAACATTCCGTAACTTCAAACTCCCATATCTCGCGAACGGATTGAAGAACTCGAGACATTCCTGTTGCATGTGAGAGTAGAAACTCGCCCGATTATACAGCTATGTGTATTTTTCCCCTAGGCCGTTGTAGTTATTGGTTTCGAGTATCAGACTTGCGAAAATTTTGATGGTTCCTCAACGATTCCTTAACTTCAAACTCCCATACCTCGCGAACGGATTGGCGAACTCGAGAAATTCCTGTTGCATCTGAAAGTGGAAACTCGCCCGATTACAATGGTGTGTGTACTTTTCCCCTAGACCATTCCAGTTATAGGTTTCGAGTATCAGACCAGTGGAAATTTTGATGGCTTCTCAAACATTCCGTAACTTCAAACTCCCATATCTCGCGAACGGATTGACGAACTCGAGAACTTCCTGTTGCACCTGGAAGCGGAAACTCGCCCGATTACAACGGTATGTGTATTTTTCCCTAGGCCATTGTAGTTATTGGTTTCGAGTATCAGACTTGCGAAAATTTTGATGGTTCCTCAACGATTCCTTAACTTCAAACTCCCATACCTCGCGAACGGATTGGCGAAATCGAGAAATTCCTGTTGCACCTGAAAGGGGAAACTCGCCAGATTACAATGGTGTTTGTACTTTCCCCTAGGCCGTTCCAGTTATTGGTTTCGAGTATCAGATTTGCGAAAATTTTGATGGTTTCTCAACCACTCCTTGACTCCAAACTCCCATATCTCGCGAACGTAATGACGAACTCGAGAAATTCCTGGTGCATCTGAAAGAAGAAACTCGCCCGATTACAAAGGTGTGTTTACTTTTCCCCTAGGCCATTCCAGTTATAGGTTTCGAGTATCAGACCAGCGAAAATTTCGATGGTTTCTCAACCATTCCTTAACTTCAAACTCCCATATCTCGCGAACAGATTGACGAACTCGAGAAATTCCTGTTGCATCTGAGAGTAGAAACTCGCCCGATTATATAGCTATGTGTATTTATCCCCTAGGCCATTCCAGTTATTGGTTTCGAGTATCAGACCAGCGAAAATTTCGATGGTTTCTCAACCATTCCTTAACTTCAAACTCCCATATCTCGCGAACGGATTGACGAACTAGAGAAATTCCTGTTGCATCTGAGACTAGAAACTCGCCCGATTATAAAGCTATGTGTATTTTTCCCCTAGGCCGTTGTAGTTATTGGTTTCGAGTATCAGATTTGCGAAAATTTTGATGGTTTCTCAACCACTCCTTGACTCCAAACTCCCATATCTCGCGAACGTAATGACGAACTCGAGAAATTCCTGGTGCATCTGAAAGAAGAAACTCGCCCGATTACAAAGGTGTGTTTACTTTTCCCCTAGGCCATTCCAGTTATAGGTTTCGAGTATCAGACCAGCGAAAATTTTGATGGTTTCTCAAACATTCCGTAACTTCAAACTCCCATATCTCGCGAACTGATTGACGAACTCCAGAAATTCCTGTTGCATCTGAAAGTAGAAACTCGCCCGATTACAAAGCTGTGTGTATTTTTCCCCTAAGCCTCTGTAGTTATTGGTTTCGAGTTTCAGACTTGCGAAAATTTTGATGGTTTCTCAACGATTCCTTAACTTCAAACTCCCATACCTCGCGAACGGATTGGCGAACTCGAGAAATTCCTGTTGCATCTGAAAGTGGAAACTCGCCCGATTACAATGGTGTGTGTACTCTTCCCCTAAGCCATTCTAGTTATTGGTTTCGAGTATCAGACTTGCGAAAATTTTGATGGTTTCTCAACCATTCCTTAACTTCAAACTCCCATATCTCGCGAACGGATTGACGAACTCGAGAAATTCCTGTTGCATCTGAGAGTAGAAACTCGCCCGATTATAAAGCTATGTGTATTTTTCCCCTAGGCCGCTGTAGTTATTGGTTTCGAGTATCAGACTTGCCAAAATTTTGATGGTTCCTCAACGATTCCTTAACTTCAAACTCCCATACCTCGCTAACAGATTGGCGAACTCGAGAATTTCCTGTTGCATCTGAAAGTGGAAACTCGCCCGATTACAATGGTGTGTGTACTTTTCCCCTAGGCCATTCCAGTTATAGGTTTCGAGTATCAGACCAGTGGAAATTTTGATGGCTTCTCAAACATTCCGTAACTTCAAACTCCCATATCTCGCGAACTGAATGACGAACTCGAGAAATTCCTGTTGCATCTGAAAGTAGAAACTCGCCCGATTACAACGGTATGTGTATTTTTCCCCAAGGCCATTGTAGTTATTGGTTTCGAGTATCAGACTTACGAAAATTTTGATGGTTTCTCAACCATTCCTTAACTTCAAACTCTCATATCTCGCGAACGGATTGACGAACTCCAGAAATTCCTGTTGCATCTGAAAGTAGAAACTCGCCCGATTACAAAGCTATGTGTATTTTTCCCCTAGGCCATTCCAGTTATAGGTTTCGAGTATCAGACCAGTGGAAATTTTGATGGCTTCTCAAACATTCCGTAACTTCAAACTCCCATATCTCGCGAACTGAATGACGAACTCGAGAAATTCCTGTTGCATCTGAAAGTAGAAACTCGCCCGATTACAACGGTATGTGTATTTTCCCCCTAAGCCATTGTAGTTATTGGTTTCGAGTATCAGACTTACGAAAATATTGATGGTTTCTCAACCATTCCTTAACTTCAAACTCCCATATCTCGCGAACTGATTGACGAACTCCAGAAATTCCTGTTGCATCTGAAAGTAGAAACTCGCCCGATTACAATGCTGTGTGTATTTTTCCCCTAAGCCTCTGTAGTTATTGGTTTCGAGTTTCAGACTTGCGAAAATTTTGATGGTTTCTCAACGATTCCTTAACTTCAAACTCCCATACCTCGCGAACGGATTGGCGAACTCGAGAAATTCCTGTTGCATCTGAAAGTGGAAACTCGCTCGATTACAATGGTGTGTGTACTCTTCCCCTAAGCCATTCTAGTTATTGGTTTCGAGTATCAGACTTGCGAAAATTTTGATGGTTTCTCAACCATTCCTTAACTTCAAACTCCCATATCTCGCGAACGGATTGACGAACTCGAGAAATTCCTGTTGCATCTGAGAGTAGAAACTCGCCCGATTATAAAGCTATGTGTATTTTTCCCCTAGGCCGCTGTAGTTATTGGTTTCGAGTATCAGACTTGCCAAAATTTTGATGGTTCCTCAACGATTCCTTAACTTCAAACTCCCATACCTCGCTAACAGATTGGCGAACTCGAGAATTTCCTGTTGCATCTGAAAGTGGAAACTCGCCCGATTACAATGGTGTGTGTACTTTTCCCCTAGGCCATTCCAGTTATAGGTTTCGAGTATCAGACCAGTGGAAATTTTGATGGCTTCTCAAACATTCCGTAACTTCAAACTCCCATATCTCGCGAACTGAATGACGAACTCGAGAAATTCCTGTTGCATCTGAAAGTAGAAACTCGCCCGATTACAACGGTATGTGTATTTTTCCCCTAGGCCATTGTAGTTATTGGTTTCGAGTATCAGACTTACGAAAATTTTGATGGTTTCTCAACCATTCCTTAACTTCAAACTCTCATATCTCGCGAACGGATTGACGAACTCCAGAAATTCCTGTTGCATCTGAAAGTAGAAACTCGCCCGATTACAAAGCTATGTGTATTTTTCCCCTAGGCCATTCCAGTTATAGGTTTCGAGTATCAGACCAGTGGAAATTTTGATGGCTTCTCAAACATTCCGTAACTTCAAACTCCCATATCTCGCGAACTGAATGACGAACTCGAGAAATTCCTGTTGCATCTGAAAGTAGAAACTCGCCCGATTACAACGGTATGTGTATTTTCCCCCTAGGCCATTGTAGTTATTGGTTTCGAGTATCAGACTTACGAAAATATTGATGGTTTCTCAACCATTCCTTAACTTCAAACTCCCATATCTCGCGAACTGATTGACGAACTCCAGAAATTCCTGTTGCATCTGAAAGTAGAAACTCGCCCGATTACAAAGCTGTGTGTATTTTTCCCCTAAGCCTCTGTAGTTATTGGTTTCGAGTTTCAGACTTGCGAAAATTTTGATGGTTTCTCAACGATTCCTTAACTTCAAACTCCCATACCTCGCGAACGGATTGGCGAACTCGAGAAATTCCTGTTGCATCTGAAAGTGGAAACTCGCCCGATTACAATGGTGTCTGTACTCTTCCCCTAGGCCATTCCAGTTATTGGTTTCGAGTATCAGACTTGCGAAAATTTTGATGGTTTCTCAACCATTCCTTAACTTCAAACTCCCATATGTCGCGAACGGATTGACGAACTCGAGAAATTCCAGTTGCATCTGAGAGTAGAAACTCGCCCGATTATAAAGCTATGTGTATTTTTCCCCTAGGCCGTTGTAGTTATTGGTTTCGAGTATCAGACTTGCGAAAATTTTGATGGTTCCTCAACGATTCCTTAACTTCAAACTCCCATACCTTGCGAACGGATTGGCGAACTCGAGAATTTCCTGTTGCATCTGAAAGTGGAAACTCGCCCGAGTACAATGGTGTGTGTACTTTTCCCCTAGGCCATTCCAGTTATAGGTTTCGAGTATCAGACCAGTGGAAATTTTGATGGCTTCTCAAACATTCCGTAACTTCAAACTCCCATATCTCGCGAACTGAATGACGAACTCGAGAAATTCCTGTTGCATCTGAAAGTAGAAACTCGCCCGAATACAACGGTATGTGTATTTTTCCCCTAGGCCATTGTAGTTATTGGTTTCCAGTATCAGACTTACGAAAATTTTGATGGTTTCTCAACCATTCCTTAACTTCAAACTCCCATATCTCGCGAACGGATTGACGAACTCCAGAAATTCCTGTTGCATCTGAAAGTAGAAACTCGCCCGATTACAAAGCTATGTGTATTTTTCCCCTAGGCCTCTGTAGTTATTGGTTTCGAGTATCAGACTTGCAAAAATTTTGATGGTTTCTCAACGATTCCTTAACTTCAAACTCCCATACCTCGCGAACGGATTGGCGAACTCGAGAAATTCCTGTTGCATCTGAAAGTGGAAACTCGCGCGATTACAATGGTGTGTGTACTCTTCCCCTAGGCCATTCCAGTTATTGGTTTCGAGTATCAGACCAGCGAAAATTTCGATGGTTTCTCAACCATTCCTTAACTTCAAACTCCCATATCTCGCGAACGGATTGACGAACTCGAGAAATTCCTGTTCCATCTGAGAGTAGAAACTCGCCCGATTATAAAGCTATGTGTATTTATCCCCTAGGCCGTTGTAGTTATTGGTTTCGAGTATCAGACTTGCGTAAATTTTGATGGTTCCTCAACGATTCCTTAACTTCAAACTCCCATACCTCGCGAACGGATTGGCGAACTCGAGAAATTCCTGTTGCATCTGAAAGTGGAAACTCGCCCGATTACAATGGTGTTTGTACTTTTCCCCTAGGCCGTTCCAGTTATTGGTTTCGAGTATCAGACTTGCGAAAATTTTGATGGTTTCTCAACCATTCCTTAACTTCAAACTCCCATATCTCTCGAACGGATTGACGAACTCGAGAATTTCCTATTGCATCTGAAAGCAGAGACTCGCCCGATTACAATGGTATGTGTATTTTTGCCCTAGGCCATAGTAGTCATTGGTCTCGAATATCAGACTTGCCAAAATTTTGATGGTTTCTCAACCATTCCTTAACTTCAAACTCCCATATCTCGCGAACGGATTGACGAACTCGAAAAATTCCTGTTGCATCTGAAAGTGCAAACTCGCCCGATTACAACGGTGTTTGTATTTTTCCCCTAGGCCATTCCAGTTATAGGTTTCGAATATCAGACTTGCCAAAATTTTGATGGTTTCTCAACCATTCCTTAACTTCAAACTCCCATATCTCGCGAACGGATTGACGAACTCGTGAACTTCCGGTTGCATCTGGTAGTAGAAACTCGCCCGATTACAATGGTGTGTGTACTTTTCCCCTAGGCCATTCTAGTTATTGGTTTCGAGTATCAGACCAGCGAAAATTTTGATGGTTTCTCAATCATTCCTTAACTCCAAACTCCCATATCTCGCGAACGGAATGACGAACTCGAGACATTCCTGTGCATCTGAAAGAAGAAACTCGCCCGATAACAAAGGTGTGTGTACTTTTCCCCTAGGCCATTCCAGTTATAGGTTTCGAGTATCAGACCAGCGAAAATCTTGATCGTTTCTCAACCATTCCTTAACTTCAAACTGTCTTATCTCGCGAACGGATTGACGAACTCGAGAAATTCCTTTTGCATCTGAAAGTAGAAACTAGCCCGATTACAACGGTATGTGTATTTTTCCCCTAGGCCGTTGTAGTTACTGGTTTCGAGTATCAGACTTACGAAAATTTTGATGGTTTCTCAACCATTCCTTACCTTCAAACTCCCATATCTCGCGAACGGATTGACGAACTGGAGAAATTCCTGTTGCATCTGAAAGTAGAAACTCGCCCGATTACAAAGCTATGTGTATTTTTGCCCTAGGCCTCTGTAGTTATTGGTTTCGAGTATCAGACTTGCGAAAATTTTGATGGTTTCTCAACGATTCCTTAACTTCAAACTCCCATACCTCGCGAACGGATTGGCGAACTCGAGAAATTCCTGTTGCATCTGAAAGTGGAAACTCGCCCGATTACAATGGTGTGTGTACTCTTCCCCTAGGCCATTCCAGTTATTGGTTTCGAGTATCAGACTTGCGAAAATTTTGATGGTTTCTCAACCATTCCTTAACTTCAAACTCCCATATGTCGCGAACGGATTGACGAACTCGAGAAATTCCAGTTGCATCTGAGAGTAGAAACTCGCCCGATTATAAAGCTATGTGTATTTTTCCCCTAGGCCGTTGTAGTTATTGGTTTCGAGTATCAGACTTGCGAAAATTTTGATGGTTCCTCAACGATTCCTTAACTTCAAACTCCCATACCTTGCGAACGGATTGGCGAACTCGAGAAATTCCTGTTGCATCTGAAAGTGGAAACTCGCCCGAGTACAATGGTGTGTGTACTTTTCCCCTAGGCCATGCCAGTTATAGGTTTCGAGTATCAGACCAGTGGAAATTTTGATGGCTTCTCAAACATTCCGTAACTTCAAACTCCCATATCTCGCGAACTGAATGACGAACTCGAGAAATTCCTGTTGCATCTGAAAGTAGAAACTCGCCCGAATACAACGGTATGTGTATTTTTCCCCTAGGCCATTGTAGTTATTGGTTTCCAGTATCAGACTTACGAAAATTTTGATGGTTTCTCAACCATTCCTTAACTTCAAACTCCCATACCTCGCGAACGGATTGGCGAACTCGAGAAATTCCTGTTGCATCTGAAAGTGGAAACTCGCCCGATTACAATGGTGTGTGTACTCTTCCCCTAAGCCATTCTAGTTATTGGTTTCGAGTATCAGACTTGCAAAAATTTTGATGGTTTCTCAACGATTCCTTAACTTCAAACTCCCATACCTCGCGAACGGATTGGCGAACTCGAGAAATTCCTGTTGCATCTGAAAGTGGAAACTCGCGCGATTACAATGGTGTGTGTACTCTTCCCCTAGGCCATTCCAGTTATTGGTTTCGAGTATCAGACCAGCGAAAATTTCGATGGTTTCTCAACCATTCCTTAACTTCAAACTCCCATATCTCGCGAACGGATTGACGAACTCGAGAAATTCCTGTTCCATCTGAGAGTAGAAACTCGCCCGATTATAAAGCTATGTGTATTTATCCCCTAGGCCGTTGTAGTTATTGGTTTCGAGTATCAGACTTGCGAAAATTTTGATGGTTCCTCAACGATTCCTTAACTTCAAACTCCCATACCGAGCGAACGGATTGGCGAACTCGAGAAATTCCTGTTGCATCTGAAAGTGGAAACCCGCCCGATTACAATGGTGTTTGTACTTTTCCCCTAGGCCGTTCCAGTTATTGGATTCGAGTATCAGACTTGCGAAAATTTTGATGGTTTCTCAACCATTCCTTAACTTCAAACTCCCATATCTCTCGAACGGATTGACGAACTCGAGAATTTCCTATTGCATCTGAAAGCAGAGACTCGCCCGATTACAATGGTATGTGTATTTTTGCCCTAGGCCATAGTAGTCATTGGTCTCGAATATCAGACTTGCCAAAATTTTGATGGTTTCTCAACCACTCCTTAACTTCAAACTCCCATATCTCGCGAACGGATTGACGAACTCGAAAAATTCCTGTTGCATCTGAAAGTGCAAACTCGCCCGATTACAACGGTGTTTGTATTTTTCCCCTAGGCCATTCCAGTTATAGGTTTCGAATATCAGACTTGCCAAAATTTTGATGGTTTCTCAACCATTCCTTAAATTCAAACTCCCATATCTCGCGAACGGATTGACGAACTCGTGAACTTCCGGTTGCATCTGGTAGTAGAAACTCGCCCGATTACAATGGTGTGTACTTTTCCCCTAGGCCATTCTAGTTATTGGTTTCGAGTATCAGACCAGCGAAAATTTTGATGGTTTCTCAATCATTCCTTAACTCCAAACTCCCATATCTCGCGAACGGAATGACGAACTCGAGAAATTCCTTTTGCATCTGAAAGTAGATACTAGCCCGATTACAACGGTATGTGTATTTTTCCCCTAGGCCGTTGTAGTTACTGGTTTCGAGTATCAGACTTACGAAAATTTTGATGGTTTCTCAACCATTCCTTACATTCAAACTCCCATATCTCGCGAACGGATTGACGAACTCGTGAACTTCCGGTTGCATCTGGTAGTAGAAACTCGCCCGATTACATTGGTGTGTGTACTTTTCCCCTAGGCCATTGTAGTTATTGGTTTCGAGTATCAGATTTACGAAAATTTGGATGGTTTATCAACCATTCCTTAACTTCAAACTCCCATATCTCGCGAACGGATTGACGAACTCCAGAAATTCCTGTTGCATCTGAAAGTAGAAACTCGCCCGCTTACAAAGCTATGTGTATTTTTCCCCTAGGCCTCTGTAGTTATTGGTTTCGAGTATCAGACTTGCGAAAATTTTGATGGTTTCTCAACGATTCCTTAACTTCAAACTCCCATACCTCGCGAACGGATTGGCGAACTCGAGAAATTCCTGTTGCATCTGAAAGTGCTAACTCGCCCGATTACAATGGTGTGTGTACTCTTCCCCTAGGCCATTCCAGTTATTGGTTTCGAGTATCAGACTTGCGAAAATTTTGATGGTTTCTCAACCATTCCTTAACTTCAAACTCCCATATCTCGCGAACGGAATGACGAACTCGAGAAATTCCTGTTGCATCTGAAAGTAGAAACTCGCCCGATTACAAAGGTGTGTGTCCTTTTCCCCTAGGCCATTCCGGTTATTGGTTTCGAGTATCAGACCAGCGAAAATTTTGATGGTTTCTCAACCATTCCTTAACTTCAAACTCCCATATCTCGCGAACGGATTTACGAACTCGAGAAATTCCTGTTGCATTTGAGAGTAGAAACTCGCCCGATTATAAAGCTATGTGTACTTTTCCCCTAGGCCATTCCAGTTATAGGTTTCGAGTATCAGACCAGTGGAAATTTTGATGGCTTCTCAAACATTCCGTAACTTCAAACTCCCATATCTCGCGAACTGAATGACGAACTCGAGAAATTCCTGTTGCATCTGAAAGTAGAAACTCGCCCGATTACAACGGTATGTGTATTTTTCCCCTAGGCCATTGTAGTTATTGGTTTCGAGTATCAGACTTACGAAAATTTTGATGGTTTCTCAACCATTCCTTAACTTCAAACTCCCATATCTCGCGAACGGATTGACGAACTCCAGAAATTCCTGTTGCATCTGAAAGTAGAAACTCGCCCGATTACAAAGCTATGTGTATTTTTCCCCTAGGCCTCTGTAGTTATTGGTTTCGAGTATCACACTTGCGAAAATTTTGATGGTTTCTCAACGATTCCTTAACTTCAAACTCCCATACCTCGCGAACGGATTGGCGAACTCGAGAAATTCCTGTTGCATCTGAAAGTGGAAACTCGCCCGATTACAATGGTGTGTGTACTCTTCCCCTAGGCCATTCCAGTTATTGGTTTCGAGTATCAGACTTGCGAAAATTTTGATGGTTTCTCAACCATTCCTTAACTTCAAACTCCCATATCTCGCGAACGGATTGACGAACTCGAGAAATTCCTGTTGCATCTGAGAGTAGAAACTCGCCCGATTATAAAGCTATGTGTATTTTTCACCTAGGCCGTTGTAGTTATTGGTTTCGAGTATCAGACTTGCGAAAATTTTGATGGTTCCTCAACGATTCCTTAACTTCAAACTCCCATACCTCGCGAACGGATTGGCGAACTCGAGAAATTCCTGTTGCATCTGAAAGTGGAAACTCGCCCGATTACAATGGTGTGTGTACTTTTCCCCTAGGCCATTCCAGTTATAGGTTTCGAGTATCAGACCAGTGGAAATTTTGATGGCTTCTCAAACATTCCGTAACTTCAAACTCCCATATCTCGCGAACTGAATGACGAACTCGAGAAATTCCTGTTGCATCTGAAAGTAGAAACTCGCCCGATTACAACGGTATGTGTATTTTTCCCCTAGGCCATTGTAGTTATTGGTTTCGAGTATCAGACTTGCGAAAATTTTGATGGTTTCTCAACCATTCGTTAACTTCACACTTACATATCTCGCGAACGGATTGACGAACTCGAGAATTTCCTATTGCATCTGAAAGCAGAAACTCGTCCGGTTACAACGGTATGTGCATTTTTGCCCTAGGCCATAGTAGTCATTGGTCTCGAATATCAGACTTGCCAAAATTTTGATGGTTCCTCAACGATTCCTTAACTTCAAACTCCCATACCTCGCGAACGGATTGGCGAACTCGAGAAATTCCTGTTGCATCTGAAAGTGGAAACTCGCGCGATTACAATGGTGTGTGTACTCTTCCCCTAGGCCATTCCAGTTATTGGTTTCGAGTATCAGACCAGCGAAAATTTCGATGGTTTCTCAACCATTCCTTAACTTCAAACTCCCATATCTCGCGAACGGATTGACGAACTCGAGAAATTCCTGTTCCATCTGAGAGTAGAAACTCGCCCGATTATAAAGCTATGTGTATTTATCCCCTAGGCCGTTGTAGTTATTGGTTTCGAGTATCAGACTTGCGAAAATTTTGATGGTTCCTCAACGATTCCTTAACTTCAAACTCCCATACCGAGCGAACGGATTGGCGAACTCGAGAAATTCCTGTTGCATCTGAAAGTGGAAACCCGCCCGATTACAATGGTGTTTGTACTTTTCCCCTAGGCCGTTCCAGTTATTGGATTCGAGTATCAGACTTGCGAAAATTTTGATGGTTTCTCAACCATTCCTTAACTTCAAACTCCCATATCTCTCGAACGGATTGACGAACTCGAGAATTTCCTATTGCATCTGAAAGCAGAGACTCGCCCGATTACAATGGTATGTGTATTTTTGCCCTAGGCCATAGTAGTCATTGGTCTCGAATATCAGACTTGCCAAAATTTTGATGGTTTCTCAACCACTCCTTAACTTCAAACTCCCATATCTCGCGAACGGATTGACGAACTCGAAAAATTCCTGTTGCATCTGAAAGTGCAAACTCGCCCGATTACAACGGTGTTTGTATTCTTCCCCTAGGCCATTCCAGTTATAGGTTTCGAATATCAGACTTGCCAAAATTTTGATGGTTTCTCAACCATTCCTTAAATTCAAACTCCCATATCTCGCGAACGGATTGACGAACTCGTGAACTTCCGGTTGCATCTGGTAGTAGAAACTCGCCCGATTACAATGGTGTGTACTTTTCCCCTAGGCCATTCTAGTTATTGGTTTCGAGTATCAGACCAGCGAAAATTTTGATGGTTTCTCAATCATTCCTTAACTCCAAACTCCCATATCTCGCGAACGGAATGACGAACTCGAGACATTCCTGTTGCATCTGAAAGAAGAAACTCGCCCGATAACAAAGGTGTGTGTACTTTTCCCCTAGGCCATTCCAGTTATAGGTTTCGAGTATCTGACCAGCGAAAATCTTGATGGTTTCTCAACCATTCCTTAACTTCAAACTGTCTTATCTCGCGAACGGATTGACGAACTCGAGAAATTCCTTTTGCATCTGAAAGTAGATACTAGCCCGATTACAACGGTATGTGTATTTTTCCCCTAGGCCGTTGTAGTTACTGGTTTCGAGTATCAGACTTACGAAAATTTTGATGGTTTCTCAACCATTCCTTACATTCAAACTCCCATATCTCGCGAACGGATTGACGAACTCGTGAACTTCCGGTTGCATCTGGTAGTAGAAACTCGCCCGATTACATTGGTGTGTGTACTTTTCCCCTAGGCCATTGTAGTTATTGGTTTCGAGTATCAGATTTACGAAAATTTGGATGGTTTATCAACCATTCCTTAACTTCAAACTCCCATATCTCGCGAACGGATTGACGAACTCCAGAAATTCCTGTTGCATCTGAAAGTAGAAACTCGCCCGCTTACAAAGCTATGTGTATTTTTCCCCTAGGCCTCTGTAGTTATTGGTTTCGAGTATCAGACTTGCGAAAATTTTGATGGTTTCTCAACGATTCCTTAACTTCAAACTCCCATACCTCGCGAACGGATTGGCGAACTCGAGAAATTCCTGTTGCATCTGAAAGTGCTAACTCGCCCGATTACAATGGTGTGTGTACTCTTCCCCTAGGCCATTCCAGTTATTGGTTTCGAGTATCAGACTTGCGAAAATTTTGATGGTTTCTCAACCATTCCTTAACTTCAAACTCCCATATCTCGCGAACGGAATGACGAACTCGAGAAATTCCTGTTGCATCTGAAAGTAGAAACTCGCCCGATTACAAAGGTGTGTGTCCTTTTCCCCTAGGCCATTCCGGTTATTGGTTTCGAGTATCAGACCAGCGAAAATTTTGATGGTTTCTCAACCATTCCTTAACTTCAAACTCCCATATCTCGCGAACGGATTTACGAACTCGAGAAATTCCTGTTGCATTTGAGAGTAGAAACTCGCCCGATTATAAAGCTATGTGTACTTTTCCCCTAGGCCATTCCAGTTATAGGTTTCGAGTATCAGACCAGTGGAAATTTTGATGGCTTCTCAAACATTCCGTAACTTCAAACTCCCATATCTCGCGAACTGAATGACGAACTCGAGAAATTCCTGTTGCATCTGAAAGTAGAAACTCGCCCGATTACAACGGTATGTGTATTTTTCCCCTAGGCCATTGTAGTTATTGGTTTCGAGTATCAGACTTACGAAAATTTTGATGGTTTCTCAACCATTCCTTAACTTCAAACTCCCATATCTCGCGAACGGATTGACGAACTCCAGAAATTCCTGTTGCATCTGAAAGTAGAAACTCGCCCGATTACAAAGCTATGTGTATTTTTCCCCTAGGCCTCTGTAGTTATTGGTTTCGAGTATCACACTTGCGAAAATTTTGATGGTTTCTCAACGATTCCTTAACTTCAAACTCCCATACCTCGCGAACGGATTGGCGAACTCGAGAAATTCCTGTTGCATCTGAAAGTGGAAACTCGCCCGATTACAATGGTGTGTGTACTCTTCCCCTAGGCCATTCCAGTTATTGGTTTCGAGTATCAGACTTGCGAAAATTTTGATGGTTTCTCAACCATTCCTTAACTTCAAACTCCCATATCTCGCGAACGGATTGACGAACTCGAGAAATTCCTGTTGCATCTGAGAGTAGAAACTCGCCCGATTATAAAGCTATGTGTATTTTTCACCTAGGCCGTTGTAGTTATTGGTTTCGAGTATCAGACTTGCGAAAATTTTGATGGTTCCTCAACGATTCCTTAACTTCAAACTCCCATACCTCGCGAACGGATTGGCGAACTCGAGAAATTCCTGTTGCATCTGAAAGTGGAAACTCGCCCGATTACAATGGTGTGTGTACTTTTCCCCTAGGCCATTCCAGTTATAGGTTTCGAGTATCAGACCAGTGGAAATTTTGATGGCTTCTCAAACATTCCGTAACTTCAAACTCCCATATCTCGCGAACTGAATGACGAACTCGAGAAATTCCTGTTGCATCTGAAAGTAGAAACTCGCCCGATTACAACGGTATGTGTATTTTTCCCCTAGGCCATTGTAGTTATTGGTTTCGAGTATCAGACTTACGAAAATTTTGATGGTTTCTCAACCATTCCTTAACTTCAAACTCCCATATCTCGCGAACGGATTGACGAACTCGTGAACTTCCGGTTGCATCTGAAAGTGCAAACTCGCCCGATTACAACGGTGTTTGTATTTTTCCCCTAGGCCATTCCAGTTATAGGTTTCGAATATCAGACTTGCCAAAATTTTGATGGTTTCTCAACCATTCCTTAACTTCAAACTCCCATATCTCGCGAACGGATTGACGAACTCGTGAACTTCCGGTTGCATCTGGTAGTAGAAACTCGCCCGATTACAATGGTGTGTGTACTTTTCCCCTAGGCCATTCTAGTTATTGGTTTCGAGTATCAGACCAGCGAAAATTTTGATGGTTTCTCAATCATTCCTTAACTCCAAACTCCCATATCTCGCGAACGGAATGACGAACTCGAGACATTCCTGTTGCATCTGAAAGAAGAAACTCGCCCGATAACAAAGGTGTGTGTACTTTTCCCCTAGGCCATTCCAGTTATAGGTTTCGAGTATCAGACCAGCGAAAATCTTGATGGTTTCTCAACCATTCCTTAACTTCAAACTGTCTTATCTCGCGAACGGATTGACGAACTCGAGAAATTCCTTTTGCATCTGAAAGTAGAAACTAGCCCGATTACAACGGTATGTGTATTTTTCCCCTAGGCCGTTGTAGTTACTGGTTTCGAGTATCAGACTTACGAAAATTTTGATGGTTTCTCAACCATTCCTTACCTTCAAACTCCCATATCTCGCGAACGGATTGACGAACTGGAGAAATTCCTGTTGCATCTGAAAGTAGAAACTCGCCCGATTACAAAGCTATGTGTATTTTTCCCCTAGGCCTCTGTAGTTATTGGTTTCGAGTATCAGACTTGCAAAAATTTTGATGGTTTCTCAACGATTCCTTAACTTCAAACTCCCATACCTCGCGAACGGATTGGCGAACTCGAGAAATTCCTGTTGCATCTGAAAGTGGAAACTCGCGCGATTACAATGGTGTGTGTACTCTTCCCCTAGGCCATTCCAGTTATTGGTTTCGAGTATCAGACCAGCGAAAATTTCGATGGTTTCTCAACCATTCCTTAACTTCAAACTCCCATATCTCGCGAACGGATTGACGAACTCGAGAAATTCCTGTTCCATCTGAGAGTAGAAACTCGCCCGATTATAAAGCTATGTGTATTTTTCCCCTAGGCCGTTGTAGTTACTGGTTTCGAGTATCAGACTTACGAAAATTTTGATGGTTTCTCAACCATTCCTTACATTCAAACTCCCATATCTCGCGAACGGATTGACGAACTGGAGAAATTCCTGTTGCATCTGAAAGTAGAAACTCGCCCGATTACAAAGCTATGTGTATTTTTCCCCTAGGCCTCTGTAGTTATTGGTTTCGAGTATCAGACTTGCGAAAATTTTGATGGTTTCTCAACGATTCCTTAACTTCAAACTCCCATACCTCGCGAACGGATTGGCGAACTCGAGAATTTGCTATTGCATCTGAAAGCAGAGACTCGCCCGATTACAATGGTATGTGTATTTTTGCCCTAGGCCATAGTAGTCATTGGTCTCGAATATCAGACTTGCCAAAATTTTGATGGTTTCTCAACCATTCCTTAACTTCAAACTCCCATATCTCGCGAACGGATTGACGAACTCGAGAAATTCCTGTTGCATCTGAAAGTGCAAACTCGCCCGATTACAACGGTGTTTGTATTTTTCCCCTAGGCCATTCCAGTTATAGGTTTCGAATATCAGACTTGCCAAAATTTTGATGGTTTCTCAACCATTCCTTAACTTCAAACTCCCATATCTCGCGAACGGATTGACGAACTCGTGAACTTCCGGTTGCATCTGGTAGTAGAAACTCGCCCGATTACATTGGTGTGTGTACTTTTCCCCTAGGCCATTCCGGTTATTGGTTTCGAGTATCAGACCAGCGAAAATTTCGATGGTTTCTCAACCATTCCTTAACTTCAAACTCCCATATCTCGCGAACGGATTCACGAACTCGAGAAATTCCTGTTGCATTTGAGAGTAGAAACTCGCCCGATTATAAAGCTATGTGTACTTTTCCCCTAGGCCATTCCAGTTATAGGTTTCGAGTATCAGACCAGTGGAAATTTTGATGGCTTCTCAAACATTCCGTAACTTCAAACTCCCATATCTCGCGAACTGAATGACGAACTCGAGAAATTCCTGTTGCATCTGAAAGTAGAAACTCGCCCGATTACAACGGTATGTGTATTTTTCCCCTAGGCCATTGTAGTTATTGGTTTCGAGTATCAGACTTACGAAAATTTTGATGGTTTCTCAACCATTCCTTAACTTCAAACTCCCATATCTCGCGAACGGATTGACGAACTCCAGAAATTCCTGTTGCATCTGAAAGTAGAAACTCGCCCGATTACAAAGCTATGTGTATTTTTCCCCTAGGCCTCTGTAGTTATTGGTTTCGAGTATCAGACTTGCGAAAATTTTGATGGTTTCTCAACGATTCCTTAACTTCAAACTCCCATACCTCGCGAACGGATTGGCGAACTCGAGAAATTCCTGTTGCATCTGAAAGTGGAAACTCGCCCGATTACAATGGTGTGTGTACTCTTCCCCTAGGCCATTCCAGTTATTGGTTTCGAGTATCAGACTTGCGAAAATTTTGATGGTTTCTCAACCATTCCTTAACTTCAAACTCCCATATCTCGCGAACGGATTGACGAACTCGAGAAATTCCTGTTGCATCTGAGAGTAGAAACTCGCCCGATTATAAAGCTATGTGTATTTTTCCCCTAGGCCGTTGTAGTTATTGGTTTCGAGTATCAGACTTGCGAAAATTTTGATGGTTCCTCAACGATTCCTTAACTTCAAACTCCCATACCTCGCGAACGGATTGGCGAACTCGAGAAATTCCTGTTGCATCTGAAAGTGGAAACTCGCCCGATTACAATGGTGTGTGTACTTTTCCCCTAGGCCATTCCAGTTATAGGTTTCGAGTATCAGACCAGTGGAAATTTTGATGGCTTCTCAAACATTCCGTAACTTCAAACTCCCATATCTCGCGAACTGAATGACGAACTCGAGAAATTCCTGTTGCATCTGAAAGTAGAAACTCGCCCGATTACAACGGTATGTGTATTTTTCCCCTAGGCCATTGTAGTTATTGGTTTCGAGTATCAGACTTACGAAAATTTTGATGGTTTCTCAACCATTCCTTAACTTCAAACTCCCATATCTCGCGAACGGATTGACGAACTCGTGAACTTCCGGTTGCATCTGAAAGTGCAAACTCGCCCGATTACAACGGTGTTTGTATTTTTCCCCTAGGCCATTCCAGTTATAGGTTTCGAATATCAGACTTGCCAAAATTTTGATGGTTTCTCAAACATTCCTTAACTTCAAACTCCCATATCTCGCGAACGGATTGACGAACTCGTGAACTTCCGGTTGCATCTGGTAGTAGAAACTCGCCCGATTACAATGGTGTGTGTACTTTTCCCCTAGGCCATTCTAGTTATTGGTTTCGAGTATCAGACCAGCGAAAATTTTGATGGTTTCTCAATCATTCCTTAACTCCAAACTCCCATATCTCGCGAACGGAATGACGAACTCGAGACATTCCTGTTGCATCTGAAAGAAGAAACTCGCCCGATAACAAAGGTGTGTGTACTTTTCCCCTAGGCCATTCCAGTTATAGGTTTCGAGTATCAGACCAGCGAAAATCTTGATGGTTTCTCAACCATTCCTTAACTTCAAACTGTCTTATCTCGCGAACGGATTGACGAACTCGAGAAATTCCTTTTGCATCTGAAAGTAGAAACTAGCCCGATTACAACGGTATGTGTATTTTTCCCCTAGGCCGTTGTAGTTACTGGTTTCGAGTATCAGACTTACGAAAATTTTGATGGTTTCTCAACCATTCCTTACCTTCAAACTCCCATATCTCGCGAACGGATTGACGAACTGGAGAAATTCCTGTTGCATCTGAAAGTAGAAACTCGCCCGATTACAAAGCTATGTGTATTTTTCCCCTAGGCCTCTGTAGTTATTGGTTTCGAGTATCAGACTTGCAAAAATTTTGATGGTTTCTCAACGATTCCTTAACTTCAAACTCCCATACCTCGCGAACGGATTGGCGAACTCGAGAAATTCCTGTTGCATCTGAAAGTGGAAACTCGCGCGATTACAATGGTGTGTGTACTCTTCCCCTAGGCCATTCCAGTTATTGGTTTCGAGTATCAGACCAGCGAAAATTTCGATGGTTTCTCAACCATTCCTTAACTTCAAACTCCCATATCTCGCGAACGGATTGACGAACTCGAGAAATTCCTGTTCCATCTGAGAGTAGAAACTCGCCCGATTATAAAGCTATGTGTATTTATCCCCTAGGCCGTTGTAGTTATTGGTTTCGAGTATCAGACTTGCGAAAATTTTGATGGTTCCTCAACGATTCCTTAACTTCAAACTCCCATACCTCGCGAACGGATTGGCGAACTCGAGAAATTCCTGTTGCATCTGAAAGTGGAAACTCGCCCGATTACAATGGTGTTTGTACTTTTCCCCTAGGCCGTTCCAGTTATTGGTTTCGAGTATCAGACTTGCGAAAATTTTGATGGTTTCTCAACCATTCCTTAACTTCAAACTCCCATATCTCTCGAACGGATTGACGAACTCGAGAATTTCCTATTGCATCTGAAAGCAGAGACTCGCCCGATTACAATGGTATGTGTATTTTTGCCCTAGGCCATAGTAGTCATTGGTCTCGAATATCAGACTTGCCAAAATTTTGATGGTTTCTCAACCACTCCTTAACTTCAAACTCCCATATCTCGCGAACGGATTGACGAACTCGAAAAATTCCTGTTGCATCTGAAAGTGCAAACTCGCCCGATTACAACGGTGTTTGTATTTTTCCCCTAGGCCATTCCAGTTATAGGTTTCGAATATCAGACTTGCCAAAATTTTGATGGTTTCTCAACCATTCCTTAACTTCAAACTCCCATATCTCGCGAACGGATTGACGAACTCGAGAAATTCCTGTTGCATCTGAAAGTGCAAACTCGCCCGATTACAACGGTGTTTGTATTTTTCCCCTAGGCCATTCCAGTTATAGGTTTCGAATATCAGACTTGCCAAAATTTTGATGGTTTCTCAACCATTCCTTAACTTCAAACTCCCATATCTCGCGAACGGATTGACGAACTCGTGAACTTCCGGTTGCATCTGGTAGTAGAAACTCGCCCGATTACATTGGTGTGTGTACTTTTCCCCTAGGCCATTCCGGTTATTGGTTTCGAGTATCAGACCAGCGAAAATTTCGATGGTTTCTCAACCATTCCTTAACTTCAAACTCCCATATCTCGCGAACGGATTCACGAACTCGAGAAATTCCTGTTGCATTTGAGAGTAGAAACTCGCCCGATTATAAAGCTATGTGTACTTTTCCCCTAGGCCATTCCAGTTATAGGTTTCGAGTATCAGACCAGTGGAAATTTTGATGGCTTCTCAAACATTCCGTAACTTCAAACTCCCATATCTCGCGAACTGAATGACGAACTCGAGAAATTCCTGTTGCATCTGAAAGTAGAAACTCGCCCGATTACAACGGTATGTGTATTTTTCCCCTAGGCCATTGTAGTTATTGGTTTCGAGTATCAGACTTACGAAAATTTTGATGGTTTCTCAACCATTCCTTAACTTCAAACTCCCTTATCTCGCGAACGGATTGACGAACTCCAGAAATTCCTGTTGCATCTGAAAGTAGAAACTCGCCCGATTACAAAGCTATGTGTATTTTTCCCCTAGGCCTCTGTAGTTATTGGTTTCGAGTATCAGACTTGCGAAAATTTTGATGGTTTCTCAACGATTCCTTAACTTCAAACTCCCATACCTCGCGAACGGATTGGCGAACTCGAGAAATTCCTGTTGCATCTGAAAGTGGAAACTCGCCCGATTACAATGGTGTGTGTACTCTTCCCCTAGGCCATTCCAGTTATTGGTTTCGAGTATCAGACTTGCGAAAATTTTGATGGTTTCTCAACCATTCCTTAACTTCAAACTCCCATATCTCGCGAACGGATTGACGAACTCGAGAAATTCCTGTTGCATCTGAGAGTAGAAACTCGCCCGATTATAAAGCTATGTGTATTTTTCCCCTAGGCCGTTGTAGTTATTGGTTTCGAGTATCAGACTTGCGAAAATTTTGATGGTTCCTCAACGATTCCTTAACTTCAAACTCCCATACCTCGCGAACGGATTGGCGAACTCGAGAAATTCCTGTTGCATCTGAAAGTGGAAACTCGCCCGATTACAATGGTGTGTGTACTTTTCCCCTAGGCCATTCCAGTTATAGGTTTCGAGTATCAGACCAGTGGAAATTTTGATGGCTTCTCAAACATTCCGTAACTTCAAACTCCCATATCTCGCGAACTGAATGACGAACTCGAGAAATTCCTGTTGCATCTGAAAGTAGAAACTCGCCCGATTACAACGGTATGTGTATTTTTCCCCTAGGCCATTGTAGTTATTGGTTTCGAGTATCAGACTTACGAAAATTTTGATGGTTTCTCAACCATTCCTTAACTTCAAACTCCCATATCTCGCGAACGGATTGACGAACTCGTGAACTTCCGGTTGCATCTGAAAGTGCAAACTCGCCCGATTACAACGGTGTTTGTATTTTTCCCCTAGGCCATTCCAGTTATAGGTTTCGAATATCAGACTTGCCAAAATTTTGATGGTTTCTCAACCATTCCTTAACTTCAAACTCCCATATCTCGCGAACGGATTGACGAACTCGTGAACTTCCGGTTGCATCTGGTAGTAGAAACTCGCCCGATTACAATGGTGTGTGTACTTTTCCCCTAGGCCATTCTAGTTATTGGTTTCGAGTATCAGACCAGCGAAAATTTTGATGGTTTCTCAATCATTCCTTAACTCCAAACTCCCATATCTCGCGAACGGAATGACGAATTCGAGACATTCCTGTAGCATCTGAAAGAAGAAACTCGCCCGATAACAAAGGTGTGTGTACTTTTCCCCTAGGCCATTCCAGTTATAGGTTTCGAGTATCAGACCAGCGAAAATCTTGATGGTTTCTCAACCATTCCTTAACTTCAAACTGTCTTATCTCGCGAACGGATTGACGAACTCGAGAAATTCCTTTTGCATCTGAAAGTAGAAACTAGCCCGATTACAACGGTATGTGTATTTTTCCCCTAGGCCGTTGTAGTTACTGGTTTCGAGTATCAGACTTACGAAAATTTTGATGGTTTCTCAACCATTCCTTACCTTCAAACTCCCATATCTCGCGAACGGATTGACGAACTGGAGAAATTCCTGTTGCATCTGAAAGTAGAAACTCGCCCGATTACAAAGCTGTGTGTATTTTTCCCCTAGGCCTCTGTAGTTATTGGTTTCGAGTATCAGACTTGCAAAAATTTTGATGGTTTCTCAACGATTCCTTAACTTCAAACTCCCATACCTCGCGAACGGATTGGCGAACTCGAGAAATTCCTGTTGCATCTGAAAGTGGAAACTCCCGCGATTACAATGGTGTGTGTACTCTTCCCCTAGGCCATTCCAGTTATTGGTTTCGAGTATCAGACCAGCGAAAATTTCGATGGTTTCTCAACCATTCCTTAACTTCAAACTCCCATATCTCGCGAACGGATTGGCGAACTCGAGAAATTCCTGTTGCATCTGAAAGTGGAAACTCGCCCGATTACAATGGTGTTTGTACTTTTCCCCTAGGCCGTTCCAGTTATTGGTTTCGAGTATCAGATTTGCGAAAATTTTGATGGTTTCTCAACCATTCCTTAACTTCAAACTCCCATATCTCTCGAACGGATTGACGAACTCGAGAATTTCCTATTGCATCTGAAAGCAGAGACTCGCCCGATTACAATGGTATGTGTATTTTTGCCCTAGGCCATAGTAGTCATTGGTCTCGAATATCAGACTTGCCAAAATTTTGATGGTTTCTCAACCACTCCTTAACTTCAAACTCCCATATCTCGCGAACGGATTGACGAACTCGAAAAATTCCTGTTGCATCTGAAAGTGCAAACTCGCCCGATTACAACGGTGTTTGTATTTTTCCCCTAGGCCATTCCAGTTATAGGTTTCGAATATCAGACTTGCCAAAATTTTGATGGTTTCTCAACCATTCCTTAACTTCAAACTCCCATATCTCGCGAACGGATTGACGAACTCGTGAACTTCCGGTTGCATCTGGTAGTAGAAACTCGCCCGATTACAATGGTGTGTGTACTTTTCCCCTAGGCCATTCTAGTTATTGGTTTCGAGTATCAGACCAGCGAAAATTTTGATGGTTTCTCAATCATTCCTTAACTTCAAACTGTCTTATCTCGCGAACGGATTGACGAACTCGAGAAATTCCTGTTGCATCTGAAAGTGCAAACTCGCCCGATTACAACGGTGTTTGTATTTTTCCCCTAGGCCATTCCAGTTATAGGTTTCGAATATCAGACTTGCCAAAATTTTGATGGTTTCTCAACCATTCCTTAACTTCAAACTCCCATATCTCGCGAACGGATTGACGAACTCGTGAACTTCCGGTTGCATCTGGTAGTAGAAACTCGCCCGATTACATTGGTGTGTGTACTTTTCCCCTAGGCCATTGTAGTTATTGGTTTCGAGTATCAGATTTACGAAAATTTGGATGGTTTCTCAACCATTCCTTAACTTCAAACTCCCATATCTCGCGAACGGATTGACGAACTCCAGAAATTCCTGTTGCATCTGAAAGTAGAAACTCGCCCGCTTACAAAGCTATGTGTATTTTTCCCCTAGGCCTCTGTAGTTATTGGTTTCGAGTATCAGACTTGCGAAAATTTTGATGGTTTCTCAACGATTCCTTAACTTCAAACTCCCATACCTCGCGAACGGATTGGCGAACTCGAGAAATTCCTGTTGCATCTGAAAGTGGAAACTCGCCCGATTACAATGGTGTGTGTACTCTTCCCCTAGGCCATTCCAGTTATTGGTTTCGAGTATCAGACTTGCGAAAATTTTGATGGTTTCTCAACCATTCCTTAACTTCAAACTCCCATATCTCGCGAACGGAATGACGAACTCGAGAAATTCCTGTTGCATCTGAAAGTAGAAACTCGCCCGATTACAAAGGTGTGTGTCCTTTTCCCCTAGGCCATTCCGGTTATTGGTTTCGTGTATCATACCAGCGAAAATTTCGATGGTTTCTCAACCATTCCTTAACTTCAAACTCCCATATCTCGCGAACGGATTTACGAACTCGAGAAATTCCTGTTGCATTTGAGAGTAGAAACTCGCCCGATTATAAAGCTATGTGTACTTTTCCCCTAGGCCATTCCAGTTATAGGTTTCGAGTATCAGACCAGTGGAAATTTTGATGGCTTCTCAAACATTCCGTAACTTCAAACTCCCATATCTCGCGAACTGAATGACGAACTCGAGAAATTCCTGTTGCATCTGAAAGTAGAAACTCGCCCGATTACAACGGTATGTGTATTTTTCCCCTAGGCCATTGTAGTTATTGGTTTCGAGTATCAGACTTACGAAAATTTTGATGGTTTCTCAACCATTCCTTAACTTCAAACTCCCATATCTCGCGAACGGATTGACGAACTCCAGAAATTCCTGTTGCATCTGAAAGTAGAAACTCGCCCGATTACAAAGCTATGTGTATTTTTCCCCTAGGCCTCTGTAGTTATTGGTTTCGAGTATCAGACTTGCGAAAATTTTGATGGTTTCTCAACGATTCCTTAACTTCAAACTCCCATACCTCGCGAACGGATTGGCGAACTCGAGAAATTCCTGTTGCATCTGAAAGTGGAAACTCGCCCGATTACAATGGTGTGTGTACTCTTCCCCTAGGCCATTCCAGTTATTGGTTTCGAGTATCAGACTTGCGAAAATTTTGATGGTTTCTCAACCATTCCTTAACTTCAAACTCCCATATCTCGCGAACGGATTGACGAACTCGAGAAATTCCTGTTGCATCTGAGAGTAGAAACTCGCCCGATTATAAAGCTATGTGTATTTTTCCCCTAGGCCGTTGTAGTTATTGGTTTCGAGTATCAGACTTGCGAAAATTTTGATGGTTCCTCAACGATTCCTTAACTTCAAACTCCCATACCTCGTGAACGGATTGGCGAACTCGAGAAATTCCTGTTGCATCTGAAAGTGGAAACTCGCCCGATTACAATGGTGTGTGTACTTTTCCCCTAGGCCATTCCAGTTATAGGTTTCGAGTATCAGACCAGTGGAAATTTTGATGGCTTCTCAAACATTCCGTAACTTCAAACTCCCATATCTCGCGAACTGAATGACGAACTCGAGAAATTCCTATTGCATCTGAAAGTAGAAACTCGCCCGATTACAACGGTATGTGTATTTTTCCCCTAGGCCATTGTAGTTATTGGTTTCGAGTATCAGACTTACGAAAATTTTGATGGTTTCTCAACCATTCCTTAACTTCAAACTCCCATATCTCGCGAACGGATTGACGAACTCGTGAACTTCCGGTTGCATCTTGTAGTAGAAACTCGCCCGATTACAATGGTGTGTGTACTTTTCCCCTAGGCCATTCTACTTATTGGTTTCGAGTATCAGACCAGCGAAAATTTTGATGGTTTCTCAATCATTCCTTAACTCCAAACTCCCATATCTCGCGAACGGAATGACGAACTCGAGACATTCCTGTTGCATCTGAAAGTAGAAACTCGCCCGATAACACAGGTGTGTGTACTTTTCCCCTAGGCCATTCTAGTTATTGGTTTCGAGTATCAGACCAGCGAAAATTTCGATGGTTTCTCAACCATTCCTTAACTTCAAACTCCCATATCTCGCGAACGGATTTACGAACTCGAGAAATTCCTGTTGCATCTGAAAGTGGAAACTCGCCCGATTACAATGGTGTGTGTACTTTTCCCCTAGGCCATTCCAGTTATAGGTTTCGAGTATCAGACCAGTGGAAATTTTGATGGCTTCTCAAACATTCCGTAACTTCAAACTCCCATATCTCGCGAACTGAATGACGAACTCGAGAAATTCCTGTTGCATCTGAAAGTAGAAACTCGCCCGATTACAACGGTATGTGTATTTTTCCCCTAGGCCATTGTAGTTATTGGTTTCGAGTATCAGACTTACGAAAATTTTGATGGTTTCTCAGCCATTCCTTAACTTCAAATTCCCATATCTCGCGAACGGATTGACGAACTCCAGAAATTCCTGTTGCATCTGAAAGTAGAAACTCGCCCGATTACAAAGCTGTGTGTATTTTTCCCCTAAGCCTCTGTAGTTATTGGTTTCGAGTTTCAGACTTGCGAAAATTTTGATGGTTTCTCAACGATTCCTTAACTTCAAACTCCCATACCTCGCGAACGGATTGGCGAACTCGAGAAATTCCTGTTGCATCTGAAAGTGGAAACTCGCCCGATTACAATGGTGTCTGTACTCTTCCCCTAGGCCATTCCAGTTATTGGTTTCGAGTATCAGACTTGCGAAAATTTTGATGGTTTCTCAACCATTCCTTAACTTCAAACTCCCATATCTCGCGAACGGATTGACGAACTCGAGAAATTCCTGTTGCATCTGAGAGTAGAAACTCGCCCGATTATAAAGCTATGTGTATTTTTCCCCTAGGCCGTTGTAGTTATTGGTTTCGAGTATCAGACTTGCGAAAATTTTGATGGTTCCTCAACGATTCCTTAACTTCAAACTCCCATACCTCGCGAACGGATTGGCGAACTCGAGAAATTCCTGTTGCATCTGAAAGTGGAAACTCGCCCGATTACAATGGTGTGTGTACTTTTCCCCTAGGCCACTCCATTTATAGGTTTCGAGTATCAGACCAGTGGAAATTTTGATGGCTTCTCAAACATTCCGTAACTTCAAACTCCCATATCTCGCGAACTGAATGACGAACTCGAGAAATTCCTGTTGCATCTGAAAGTAGAAACTCGCCCGATTACAACGGTATGTGTATTTTTCCCCTAGGCCATTGTAGTTATTGGTTTCGAGTATCAGACTTACGAAAATTTTGATGGTTTCTCAACCATTCCTTAACTTCAAACTCCCATATCTCGCGAACGGATTGACGAACTCCAGAAATTCCTGTTGCATCTGAAAGAAGAAACTCGCCCGATTACAAAGCTATGTGTATTTTTCCCCTAGGCCTCTGTAGTTATTGGTTTCGAGTATCAGACTTGCAAAAATTTTGATGGTTTCTCAACGATTCCTTAACTTCAAACTCCCATACCTCGCGAACGGATTGGCGAACTCGAGAAATTCCTGTTGCATCTGAAAGTGGAAACTCGCCCGATTACAATGGTGTGTGTACTCTTCCCCTAGGCCATTCCAGTTATTGGTTTCGAGTATCAGACCAGCGAAAGTTTCGATGGTTTCTCAACCATTCCTTAACTTCAAACTCCCATATCTCGCGAACGGATTGACGAACTCGAGAAATTCCTGTTGCATCTGAGAGTAGAAACTCGCCCGATTATAAAGCTATGTGTATTTATCCCCTAGGCCGTTGTAGTTATTGGTTTCGAGTATCAGACATGCGAAAATTTTGATGGTTCCTCAACGATTCCTTAACTTCAAACTCCCATACCTCGCGAACGGATTGGCGAACTCGAGAAATTCCTGTTGCATCTGAAAGTGGAAACTCGCCCGATTACAATGGTGTTTGTATTTTTCCCCTAGGCCATTCCAGTTATAGGTTTCGAATATCAGACTTGCCAAAATTTTGATGGTTCCTCAACCATTCCTTAACTTCAAACTCCCATATCTCGCGAACGGATTGACGAACTCGTGAACTTCCGGTTGCATCTGGTAGTAGAAACTCGCCCGATTACAATGGTGTGTGTACTTTTCCCCTAGGCCATTCTAGTTATTGGTTTCGAGTATCAGACCTGCGAAAATTTTGATGGTTTCTCAATCATTCCTTAACTCCAAACTCCCATGTCTCGCGAACGGAATGACGAACTCGAGACATTCCTGTTGCATCTGAAAGTAGAAACTCGCCCGATAACAAAGGTGTGTGTACTTTTCCCCTAGGCCATTCCAGTTATAGGTTTCGAGTATCAGACTTACGAAAATTTTGATGGTTTCTCAACCATTCCTTAACTTCAAACTCCCATATCTCGCGAACGGATTGACGAACTGGAGAAATTCCTGTTGCATCTGAAAGTAGAAACTCGCCCGATTACAACGGTATGTGTATTTTTCCCCTAGGCCGTGGTAGTTATTGGTTTCGAGTATCAGACTTACGAAAATTTTGATGGTTTCTCAACCATTCCTTAACTTCAAACTCCCATATCTCGCGAACGGATTGACGAACTGGAGAAATTCCTGTTGCATCTGAAAGTAGAAACTCGCCCGATTACAAGGCTATGTGTATTTTTCCCCTAGGCCTCTGTAGTTATTGGTTTCGAGTATCAGACTTGCAAAAATTTGGATGGTTTCTCAACGATTCCTTAACTTCAAATTCCCATACCTCGCGAACGGATTGGCGAACTCGAGAAATTCCTGTTGCATCTGAAAGTGGAAACTCGCCCGATTACAATGGTGTGTGTACTCTTCCCCTAGGCCATTCCAGTTATTGGTTTCGAGTATCAGACCAGCGAAAGTTTCGATGGTTTCTCAACCATTCCTTAACTTCAAACTCCCATATCTCGCGAACGGATTGACGAACTCGAGAAATTCCTGTTGCATCTGAGAGTAGAAACTCGCCCGATTATAAAGCTATGTGTATTTATCCCCTAGGCCGTTGTAGTTATTGGTTTCGAGTATCAGACATGCGAAAATTTTGATGGTTCCTCAACGATTCCTTAACTTCAAACTCCCATACCTCGCGAACGGATTGGCGAACTCGAGAAATTCCTGTTGCATCTGAAAGTAGAAACTCGCCCGATTTCAAAGGTGTGTGTACTTTTCCCCTAGGCCATTCCAGTTATAGGTTTCGAGTATCAGACCGGAGAAAATCTTGATGGTTTCTCAACCATTCCTTAACTTCAAACTGTCTTATCTCGCGAACGGAATGACGAACTCGAGAAATTCCTGTTGCATCTGAAAGTAGAAACTCGCCCGATTACAGTGGTGTGTGTCCTTTTCCCCTAGGCCATTCCAGTTATTGGTTTCGAGTATCAGACCAGCGAAAATTTCGATGGTTTCTCAACCATTCCTTAACTTCAAACTCCCATATCTCGCGAACGGATTGACGATCTCGAGAAATTCCTGTTGCATCTGAGAGTAGAAACTCGCCCGATTATAAAGCTATGTGTATTTTTCCCCTAGGCCGTTGTAGTTATTGGTTTCGAGTATCAGACCAGCTAAAATTTTGGTGGTTTCTCAAACATTCCGTAACTTCAAACTGCCATATCTCGCGAACGGAATGACGAACTCGAGAAATTCCTGTTGCATCTGAAAGTGGAAACTCGCCCGATTACAATGGTGTGTGTACTCTTCCCCTAGGCCATTCCAGTTATTGGTTTCGAGTATCAGACTTGCGAAAATTTTGAAGGTTTCTCAACCATTCCTTAACTTCAAACTCCCATATCTCGCGAACGGATTGACGAACTCGAGAATTTCCTGTTGCATCTGAAAGTGGAAACTCGCCCGATTACAATGGTGTGTGTACTCTTCCCCTAGGCCATTCCAGTTATTGGTTTCGAGTATCAGACTTGCGAAAATTTTGATGGTTCCTCAACGATTCCTTAACTTCAAACTCCCATACCTCGCGAACGGATTGACGATCTCGAGAAATTCCTGTTGCATCTGAGAGTAGAAACTCGCCCGATTATAAAGCTATGTGTATTTTTCCCCTAGGCCGTTGTAGTTATTGGTTTCGAGTATCAGACTTGCAAAAATTTTGATGGTTTCTCAACGATTCCTTAACTTCAAACTCCCATACCTCGCGAACGGATTGACGAACTCGAGAATTTCCTATTGCATCTGAAAGCAGAAACACGCCCGATTACAACGGTATGTGTATTTTTGCCCGAGGCCATAGTAGTCATTGGTCTCGAATATCAGACGTGGGAAAATTTTGATGGTTTCTCAACCACTCCTTAACTTCAAACTCCCATATCTCGCGAACGGATTGACGAACTCGAGAACTTCCGTTGCACCTGGAAGTGGAAACTCGCCCGATTACAATGGTATGTGTATTTTTCCCTAGGCCATTGTAGTTATTGGTTTCGAGTATCAGACTTGCAAAAATTTTGATGGTTTCTCAACGATTCCTTAACTTCAAATTCCCATACGTCGCGAACGGATTGGCGAACTCGAGAAATTCCTGTTGCATCTGAAAGTGGAAACTCGCCCGATTACAATGGTGTGTGTACTCTTCCCCTAGGCCATTCCAGTTATTGGTTTCGAGTATCAGACCAGCGAAAGTTTCGATGGTTTCTCAACCATTCCTTAACTTCAAACTCCCATATCTCGCGAACGGATTGACGAACTCGAGAAATTCCTGTTGCATCTGAGAGTAGAAACTCGCCCGATTATAAAGCTATGTGTATTTATCCCCTAGGCTGTTGTAGTTATTGGTTTCGAGTATCAGACATGCGAAAATTTTGATGGTTCCTCAACGATTCCTTAACTTCAAACTCCCATACCTCGCGAACGGATTGGCGAACTCGAGAAATTCCTGTTGCATCTGAAAGTGGAAACTCGCCCGATTACAATGGTGTTTGTACTTTTCTCCCAGGCCGTTCCAGTTATTGGTTTCGAGTATCAGACTTGCGAAAATTTTGATGGTTTCTCAACCATTCCTTAACTTCAAACTCCCATATCTCTCGAACGGATTGACGAACCCGAGAATTTCCTATTGCATCTGAAAGCAGAGACTCGCCCGATAACAATGGTATGTGTATTTTTGCCCTAGGCCATAGTAGTCATTGGTCTCGAATATCAGACTTGCCAAAATTTTGATGGTTTTCTCAACCATTCCTTAATTTCAAACTCCCATATCTCGCGAACGGATTGACGAACTCGAGAAATTCCTGTTGCATCTGAAAGTGCAAACTCGCCCGATTACAACGGTGTTTGTATTTTCCCCCTAGGCCATTCCAGTTATAGGTTTCGAATATCAGACCAGCGAAAATTTTGATGGTTCCTCAACCATTCCTTAACTTCAAACTCCCATATCTCGCGAACGGATTGACGAACTCGTGAACTTCCGGTTGCATCTGGTAGTAGAAACTCGCCCGATTACAATGGTGTGTGTACTTTTCCCCTAGGCCATTCTAGTTATTGGTTTCGAGTATCAGACCAGCGAAAATTTTGATGGTTTCTCAATCATTCCTTAACTCCAAACTCCCATATCTCGCGAACGGAATGACGAACTCGAGACATTCCTGTTGCATCTGAAAGTAGAAACTCGCCCGATAACAAAGGTGTGTGTACTTTTCCCCTAGGCCATTCCAGTTATAGGTTTCGAGTATCAGACCAGCGAAAATTTTGATGGTTTCTCAAACATTCCGTAACTTCAAACTCCCATATCTCGCGAACGGAATAACGAACTCGAGAAATACCTGTTGCATCTGAAAGTAGAAACTCGCCCGATTACAATGGGGTGTGTACTTTTCCCCTAGGCCATTCCAGTTATTGGTTTCGAGTATCAGACCAGCGAAAATCTTGATGGTTTCTCAACCATTCCTTAACTTCAAACTGTCTTATCTCGCGAACGGATTGACGAACTCGAGAAATTCCTTTTGCATCTGAAAGTAGAAACTAGCCCGATTACAACGGTATGTGTATTTTTCCCCTAGGCCGTTGTAGTTATTGGTTTCGAGTATCAGACTTACGAAAATTTTGATGGTTTCTCAACCATTCCTTAACTTCAAACTCCCATATCTCGCGAACGGATTGACGAACTGGAGAAATTCCTGTTGCATCTGAAAGTAGAAACTCGCCCGATTACAAAGCTATGTGTATTTTTCCCCTAGGCCTCTGTAGTTATTGTTTTCGAGTATCAGACTTGCGAAAATTTTAATGGTTTCTCAACGATTCCTTAACTTCAAACTCCCATATCTCGCGAACGGATTGACGAACTCGAGAAATTCCTGTTGCATCTGAAAGTAGAAACTCGCCCGATTACAAAGCTATGTGTATTTTTCCCCTAGGCCTCTGTAGTTATTGGTTTCGAGTATCAGACTTGCAAAAATTTTGATGGTTTCTCAACGATTCCTTAACTTCAAACTCCCATACCTCGCGAACGGATTGGCGAACTCGAGAAATTCCTGTTGCATCTGAAAGTGGAAACTCGCCCGATTACAATGGTGTGTGTACTCTTCCCCTAGGCCATTCCAGTTATTGGTTTCGAGTATCAGACTTGCGAAAATTTTGATGGTTTCTCAACCATTCCTTAACTTCAAACTCCCATATCTCTCGAACGGATTGACGAACTCGAGAATTTCCTGTTGCATCTGAAAGTGGAAACTCGCCCGATTACAATGGTGTGTGTACTCTTCCCCTAGGCCATTCCAGTTATTGGTTTCGAGTATCAGACCGGCGAAAATCTTGATGGTTTCTCAACCATTCCTTAACTTCAAACTGTCTTATCTCGCGAACGGATTGACGAACTCGAGAAATTCCTTTTGCATCTGAAAGTAGAAACTAGCCCGATTACAACGGTATGTGTATTTTTCCCCTAGGCGGTGGTAGTTATTGGTTTCGAGTATCAGACTTACGAAAATTTTGATGGTTTCTCAACCATTCCTTAACTTCAAACTCCCATATCTCGCGAACGGATTGACGAACTGGAGAAATTCCTGTTGCATCTGAAAGTAGAAACTCGCCCGATTACAAAGGTATGTGTATTTTTCCCCTAGGCCTCTGTAGTTATTGGTTTCGAGTATCAGACTTGCGAAAATTTTAATGGTTTCTCAACGATTCCTTAACTTCAAACTCCCATATCTCGCGAACGGATTGACGAACTCGAGAAATTCCTGTTGCATCTGAAAGTGCAAACTCGCCCGATTACAACGGTGTTTGTATTTTTCCCCTAGGCCATTCCAGTTATAGGTTTCGAATATCAGACCAGCGAAAATTTTGATGGTTTCTCAAACATTCCGTAACTTCAAACTCCCATATCTCGCGAACGGAATGACGAACTCGAGAAATTCCTGTTGCATCTGAAAGTAGAAACTCGCCCGATTACAGTGGTGTGTGTCCTTTTCCCCTAGGCCATTCCAGTTATTGGTTTCGAGTATCAGACCAGCGAAAATTTCGAGGGTTTCTCAACCATTCCTTAACTTCAAACTCCCATACCTCGCGAACGGATTGGCGAACTCGAGAAATTCCTGTTGCATCTGAAAGTGGAAACTCGCCCGATTACAATGGTGTGTGTACTCTTCCCCTAGGCCATTCCAGTTATAGATTTCGAATATCAGACCAGCGAAAATTTTGATGGTTCCTCAACCATTCCTTAACTTCAAACTCCCATATCTCGCGAACGGATTGACGAACTCGTGAACTTCCGGTTGCATCTGGTAGTAGAAACTCGCCCGATTACAATGGTGTGTGTACTTTTCCCCTAGGCCATTCTAGTTATTGGTTTCGAGTATCAGACCAGCGAAAATTTTGATGGTTTCTCAATCATTCCTTAACTCCAAACTCCCATATCTCGCGAACGGAATGACGAACTCGAGACATTCCTGTTGCATCTGAAAGTAGAAACTCGCCCGATAACAAAGGTGTGTGTACTTTTCCCCTAGGCCATTCCAGTTATAGGTTTCGAGTATCAGACCAGCGAAAATTTTGATGGTTTCTCAAACATTCCGTAACTTCAAACTCCCATATCTCGCGAACGGAATAACGAACTCGAGAAATACCTGTTGCATCTGAAAGTAGAAACTCGCCCGATTACAATGGGGTGTGTACTTTTCCCCTAGGCCATTCCAGTTATTGGTTTCGAGTATCAGACCAGCGAAAATCTTGATGGTTTCTCAACCATTCCTTAACTTCAAACTGTCTTATCTCGCGAACGGATTGACGAACTCGAGAAATTCCTTTTGCATCTGAAAGTAGAAACTAGCCCGATTACAACGGTATGTGTATTTTTCCCCTAGGCCGTTGTAGTTATTGGTTTCGAGTATCAGACTTACGAAAATTTTGATGGTTTCTCAACCATTCCTTAACTTCAAACTCCCATATCTCGCGAACGGATTGACGAACTGGAGAAATTCCTGTTGCATCTGAAAGTAGAAACTCGCCCGATTACAAAGCTATGTGTATTTTTCCCCTAGGCCTCTGTAGTTATTGGTTTCGAGTATCAGACTTGCGAAAATTTTAATGGTTTCTCAACGATTCCTTAACTTCAAACTCCCATATCTCGCGAACGGATTGACGAATTCGAGAAATTCCTGTTGCATCTGAAAGTGCAAACTCGCCCGATTACAACGGTGTTTGTATTTTTCCCCTAGGCCATTCCAGTTATAGGTTTCGAATATCAGACCAGCGAAAATTTTGATGGTTTCTCAATCATTCCTTAACTCCAAACTCCCATATCTCGCGAACGGAATGACGAACTCGAGACATTCCTGTTGCATCTGAAAGTAGAAACTCGCCCGATAACAAAGGTGTGTGTACTTTTCCCCTAGGCCATTCCAGTTATAGGTTTCGAGTATCAGACCAGCGAAAATTTTGATGGTTTCTCAAACATTCCGTAACTTCAAACTCCCATATCTCGCGAACGGAATAACGAACTCGAGAAATACCTGTTGCATCTGAAAGTAGAAACTCGCCCGATTACAATGGGGTGTGTACTTTTCCCCTAGGCCATTCCAGTTATTGGTTTCGAGTATCAGACCAGCGAAAATCTTGATGGTTTCTCAACCATTCCTTAACTTCAAACTGTCTTATCTCGCGAACGGATTGACGAACTCGAGAAATTCCTTTTGCATCTGAAAGTAGAAGCTAGCCCGATTACAACGGTATGTGTATTTTTCCCCTAGGCCGTTGTAGTTATTGGTTTCGAGTATCAGACTTACGAAAATTTTGATGGTTTCTCAACCATTCCTTAACTTCAAACTCCCATATCTCGCGAACGGATTGACGATCTCGAGAAATTCCTGTTGCATCTGAGAGTAGAAACTCGCCCGATTATAAAGCTATGTGTATTTTTCCCCTAGGCCGTTGTAGTTATTGGTTTCGAGTATCAGACATGCGAAAATTTTGATTGTTCCTCAACGATTCCTTAACTTCAAACTCCCATACCTCGCGAACGGATTGGCGAACTCGAGAAATTCCTGTTGCATCTGAAAGTGGAAACTCACCCGATTACAATGGTGTGTGTACTCTTCCCCTAGGACATTCCAGTTATTGGTTTCGAGTATCAGACTTGCGAAAATTTTGATGGTTTCTCAACCATTCCTTAACTTCAAACTCCCATATCTCGCGAACGGATTGACGAACTCCAGAAATTCATGTTGCATCTGAGAGTAGAAACTCGCCCGATTATAAAGCTATGTGTATTTTTCCCCTAGGCCGTTGTAGTTATTGGTTTCGAGTATCAGACTTACGAAAATTTTGATGGTTTCTCAACCATTCCTTAACTTCAAACTCCCATATCTCGCGAACGGATTGACGATCTCGAGAAATTCCTGTTGCATCTGAGAGTAGAAACTCGCCCGATTATAAAGCTATGTGTATTTTTCCCCTAGGCCGTTGTAGTTATTGGTTTCGAGTATCAGACTTGCGAAAATTTTGATGGTTCCGCAACGATTCCTTAACTTCAAACTCCCATACCTCGCGAACGGATTGGCGAACTCGAGAAATTCCTGTTGCATCTGAAAGTGGAAACTCGCCCGATTACAATGGTGTGTGTACTCTTCCCCTAGGCCATTCCAGTTATTGGTTTCGAGTATCAGACTTGCGAAAATTTTGATGGTTTCTCAACCATTCCTTAACTTCAAACTCCCATATCTCGCGAACGGATTGACGAACTCGAGAAATTCCTGTTGCATCTGAGAGTAGAAACTCGCCGGATTATAAAGCTATGTGTATTTTTCCCCTAGGCCGTGGTAGTTATTGGTTTCGAGTATCAGACTTGCGAAAATTTTGATGGTTCCTCAACGATTCCTTAACTTCAAACTCCCATACCTCGCGAACGGATTGGCGAACTCGAGAAATTCCTGTTGCATCTGAAAGTAGAAACTCGCCCGATTACAACGGTATGTGTATTTTTCCCCTAGGCCATTGTAGTTATTGGTTTCGAGTATCAGACTTACGAAAATTTTGATGGTTTCTCAACCATTCCTTAACTTCAAACTCCCATATCTCGCGAACGGATTGACGAACTCCAGAATTTCCTATTGCATCTGAAAGCAGAAACACGCCCGATTACAACGGTATGTGTATTTTTGCCCGAGGCCATAGTAGTCATTGGTCGCGAATATCAGACTTGGGAAAATTTTGATGGTTTCTCAACCACTCCTTAACTTCAAACTCCCATATCTCGCGAACGGATTGACGAACTCGAGAACTTCCGTTGCACCTGGAAGTGGAAACTCGCCCGATTACAATGGTATGTGTATTTTTCCCTAGGCCATTGTAGTTATTGGTTTCGAGTATCAGACTTGCGAAAATTTTGATGGTTTCTCAACCACTCCTTAACTTCAAACTCCCATATCTCTCGAACGGATTGACGAACTCGAGAATTTCCTATTGCATCTGAAAGCAGAAACACGCCCGATTACAACGGTATGTGTATTTTTGCCCTAGGCCATAGTAGTCATTGGTCTCGAATATCACACTTGGGAAAATTTTGATGGTTTCTCAACCACTCCTTAACTTCAAACTCCCATATCTCGCGAACGGAATGACGAACTCGAGAAATTCCTGTTGCATCTGAAAGTAGAAACTCGCCCGATTACAGAGGTGTGTGTCCTTTTCCCCTAGGCCATTCCGGTTATTGGTTTCGAGTATCAGACCAGCGAAAATTTTGATGGTTTCTCAAACATTCCGTAACTTCAAACTCCCATAACTCGTGAACGGAATGACGAACTCGAGAAATTGCTGTTGCATCTGAAAGTAGAAACTCGCCCGATTACAGTGGTGTGTGTCCTTTTCCCCTAGGCCAGTCCAGTTATTGGTTTCGAGTATCAGACCAGCGAAAATTTCGATGGTTTCTCAACCATTCCTTAACTTCAAACTCCCATATCTCGCGAACGGATTGACGATCTCGAGAAATTCCTGTTGCATCTGAGAGTAGAAACTCGCCCGATTATAAAGCTATGTGTATTTTTCCCCTAGGCCGTTGTAGTTATTGGTTTCGAGTATCAGACTTGCGAAAATTTTGATGGTTCCTCAACGATTCCTTAACTTCAAACTCCCATACCTCGCGAACGGATTGGCGAACTCGAGAAATTCCTGTTGCATCTGAAAGTGGAAACTCACCCGATTACAATGGTGTGTGTACTCTTCCCCTAGGACATTCCAGTTATTGGTTTCGAGTATCAGACTTGCGAAAATTTTGATGGTTTCTCAACCATTCCTTAACTTCAAACTCCCATATCTCGCGAACGGATTGACGAACTCCAGAAATTCATGTTGCATCTGAGAGTAGAAACTCGCCCGATTATAAAGCTATGTGTATTTTTCCCCTAGGCCGTTGTAGTTATTGGTTTCGAGTATCAGACTTGCGAAAATTTTGATGGTTCCTCAACGATTCCTTAACTTCAAACTCCCATACCTCGCGAACGGATTGGCGAACTCGAGAAATTCCTGTTGCATCTGAAAGTAGAAACTCGCCCGATTACAACGGTATGTGTATTTTTCCCCTAGGCCATTGTAGTTATTGGTTTCGAGTATCAGACTTACGAAAATTTTGATGGTTTCTCAACCATTCCTTAACTTCAAACTCCCATATCTCGCGAACGGATTGACGAACTTCAGAAATTCCTGTTGCATCTGAAAGTAGAAACTCGCCCGATTACAAAGCTATGTGTATTTTTCCCCTAGGCCTCTGTTGTTATTGGTTTCGAGTATCAGACTTGCAAAAATTTTGATGGTTTCTCAACGATTCCTTAACTTCAAACTCCCATACCTCGCGAACGGATTGGCGAACTCGAGAAATTCCTGTTGCATCTGAAAGTGGAAACTCGCCCGATTACAATGGTGTGTGTACTCTTCCCCTAGGCCATTCCAGTTATTGGTTTCGAGTATCAGACTTGCGAAAATTTTGATGGTTTCTCAACCATTCCTTAACTTCAAACTCCCATATCTCTCGAACGGATTGACGAACTCGAGAATTTCCTATTGCATCTGAAAGCAGAAACACGCCCGATTACAACGGTATGTGTATTTTTGCCCTAGGCCATAGTAGTCATTGGTCTCGAATATCAGACATGGGAAAATTTTGATGGTTTCTCAACCACTCCTTAAATTCAAACTCCCATATCTCGCGAACGGATTGACGAACTCGAGAACTTCCGTTGCACCTGGAAGTGGAAACTCGCCCGATTACAATGGTATGTGTATTTTTCCCTAGGCCATTGTAGTTATTGGTTTCGAGTATCAGACTTGCGAAAATTTTGATGGTTTCTCAACCACTCCTTAACTTCATACTCCCATATCTCGCGAACGGATTGACGAACTCGAGAAATTCCTGCTGCATCTGAGAGTAGAAACTCGCCCGATTATAAAGCTATGTGTATTTATCCCCTAGGCCGTTGTAGTTATTGGTTTCGAGTATCAGACTTGCGAAAATTTTGATGGTTCCTCAACCATTCCTTAACTTCAAACTCCCATATCTCTCGAACGGATTGACGAACTCGAGAATTTCCTATTGCATCTGAAAGCAGAGACTCGCTCGATTACAACGGTATGTGTATTTTTGCCCTAGGCCATAGTAGTCATTGGTCTCGAATATCAGACTTGCCAAAATTTTGATGGTTTCTCAACCACTCCTTAACTTCAAACTCCCATATCTCGCGAACGGATTGACGAACTTGAGAACTTCCTGTTGCATCTGAAAGTGGAAACTCGCCCGGTTACAATGGTGTGTGTACTTTTCCCCTAGGACATTCCAGTTATAGGTTTCGAGTATCAGACCAGTGGAAATTTTGATGGTTTCTCAAACATTCCGTAACTTCAAACTCCCATATGTCGCGAACGGATTGACGAACTGGAGAAATTCCTGTTGCATCTGAAAGTAGAAACTCGCCCGATTACAAAGCTATGTGTATTTTTCCCCTAGGCCTCTGTAGTTATTGGTTTCGAGTATCAGACTAGCGAAAATTTTGATGGTTTCTCAATCATTCCTTAACTTCAAACTCCCATATCTCTCGAACGGATTGACGAACTCGAGAATTTCCTATTGCATCTGAAAGCAGAAACACGCCCGATTACAACGGTATGTGTATTTTTGCCCTAGGCCATAGTAGTCATTGGTCTCGAATATCACACTTGGGAAAATTTTGATGGTTTCTCAACCACTCCTTAACTTCAAACTCCCATATCTCGCGAACGGATTGACGAACTCCAGAAATTCCTGTTGCATCTGAAAGTAGAAACTCGCCCGATTACAAAGCTATGTGTATTTTTCCCCTAGGCCATTCCAGTTATTGGTTTCGAGTATCAGACCAGCGAAAATTTTGATGGTTTCTCAAACATTCCGTAACTTCAAACTCCCATAACTCGTGAACGGAATGACGAACTCGAGAAATTCCTGTTGCATCTGAAAGTAGAAACTCGCCCGATTACAGTGGTGTGTGTCCTTTTCCCCTAGGCCAGTCCAGTTATTGGTTTCGAGTATCAGACCAGCGAAAATTTCGATGGTTTCTCAACCATTCCTTAACTTCAAACTCCCATATCTCGCGAACGGATTGACGAACTCGAGAAATTCCCGTTGCATCTGAGAGTAGAAACTCGCCCGATTATAAAGCTATGTGTATTTATCCCCTAGGCCGTTGTAGTTATTGGTTTCGAGTATCAGACTTGCGAAAATTTTGATGGTTGTTCAACCATTCCTTAACTTCAAACTCCCATATCTCTCGAACGGATTGACGAACTCGAGAATTTCCTATTGCATCTGAAAGCAGAAACACGCCCGATTACAACGGTATGTGTATTTTTGCCCTAGGCCATAGTAGTCATTGGTCTCGAATATCAGACTTGGGAAAATTTTGATGGTTTCTCAACCACTCCGTAACTTCAAACTCCCATATCTCGCGAACGGATTCACGAACTTGAGAACTTCCTGTTACACCTGGAAGTGGAAACTCGCCCGATTACAACGGTATGTGTATTTTTCCCTAGGCCATTGTAGTTATTGGTTTCGAGTATCAGACTTGCGATAATTTTGATGGTTTCTCAACCACTCCTTAACTCCAAACTCCCATATCTCGCGAACGGAATGACGAACTCGAGAAATTCCTGTTGCATCTGAAAGTAGAAACTCGCCCGATTACAAAGGTGTGTGTACTTTTCCCCTAGGCCATTCCAGTTATTGGTTTCGAGTATCAGACCAGCGAAAATTTCGGTGGTTTCTCAACAATTCCTTAACTTCAAACTCCCATATCTCGCGAACGGATTGACGAACTCGAGAAATTCCTGTTGCATCTGAGAGTAGAAACTCGCCCGATTACAACGGTATGTGTATTTTTGCCCTAGGCCATAGTAGTCATTGGTCTCGAATATCACACTTGGGAAAATTTTGATGGTTTCTCAACCACTCCTTAACTTCAAACTCCCATATCTCGCGAACGGATTGACGAACTCCAGAAATTCCTGTTGCATCTGAAAGTAGAAACTCGCCCGATTACAAAGCTATGTGTATTTTTCCCCTAGGCCATTCCAGTTATTGGTTTCGAGTATCAGACCAGCGAAAATTTTGATGGTTTCTCAAACATTCCGTAACTTCAAACTCCCATAACTCGTGAACGGAATGACGAACTCGAGAAATTCCTGTTGCATCTGAAAGTAGAAACTCGCCCGATTACAGTGGTGTGTGTATTTTTGCCCTAGGCCATAGTAGTCATTGGTCTCGAATATCAGACTTGCCAAAATTTTGATGGTTTCTCAACCACTCCTTAACTTCAAACTCCCATATCTCGCGAACGGATTGACGAACTTGAGAACTTCCTGTTGCATCTGAAAGTGGAAACTCGCCGGATTACAACGGTATGTGTATTTTTGCCCTAGGCCATAGTAGTCATTGGTCTCGAATATCAGACTTGCCAAAATTTTGATGGTTTCTCAACCACTCCTTAACTTCAAACTCCCATATCTCGCGAACGGATTGACGAACTTGAGAACTTCCTGTTGCATCTGAAAGTGGAAACTCGCCGGATTACAACGGTATGTGTATTTTTGCCCTAGGCCATAGTAGTCATTGGTCTCGAATATCAGACTTGGGAAAATTTTGATGGTTTCTCAACCACTCCTTAACTTCAAACTCCCATATCTCGCGAACGGATTGACGAACTTGAGAACTTCCTGTTACACTTGGAAGTGGAAACTCGCCCGATTACAACGGTATGTGTATTTTTCCCTAGGCCATTGTAGTTATTGGTTTCGAGTATCAGACTTGCGATAATTTTGATGGTTTCTCAACCACTCCTTAACTCCAAACTCCCATATCTCGCGAACGGAATGACGAACTCGAGAAATTCCTGTTGCATCTGAAAGTAGAAACTCGTCCGATTACAAAGGTGTGTGTCCTTTTCCCCTAGGCCATTCCGGTTATTGGTTTCGAGTATCAGACCAGCGAAAATTTTGATGGTTTCTCAAACATTCCGTAACTTCAAACTCCCATAACTCGTGAACGGAATGACGAAGTCGAGAAATTCCTGTTGCATCTGAAAGTAGAAACTCGCCCGATTACAGTGGTGTGTGTCCTTTTCCCCTAGGCCAGTCCAGTTATTGATTTCGAGTATCAGACCAGCGAAAATTTCGATGGTTTCTCAACCATTCCTTAACTTCAAACTCCCATGCCTCGCGAACGGATTGACGAACTCGAGAAATTCCCGTTGCATCTGAGGGTAGAAACTCGCCCGATTATAAAGCTATGTGTATTTATCCCCTAGGCCGTTGTAGTTATAGGTTTCGAGTATCAGACTTGCGATAATTTTGATGGTTTCTCAACCACTCCTTAACTCCAAACTCCCATATCTCGCGAACGGAATGACGAACTCGAGAAATTCCTGTTGCATCTGAAAGTAGAAACTCGCCCGATTACAAAGGTGTGTGTACTTTTCCCCTAGGCCATTCTAGTTATTGGTTTCGAGTATCAGACCAGCGAAAATTTTGATGGTTTCTCAATCATTCCTTAACTCCAAACTCCCATATCTCGCGAACGGAATGACGAACTCGAGACATTCCTGTTGCATCTGAAAGTAGAAACTCGCCCGATAACAAAGGTGTGTGTACTTTTCCCCTAGGCCATTCCAGTTATAGGTTTCGAGTATCAGACCAGCGAAAATTTTGATGGTTTCTCAAACATTCCGTAACTTCAAACTCCCATATCTCGCGAACGGAATAACGAACTCGAGAAATACCTGTTGCATCTGAAAGTAGAAACTCGCCCGATTACAATGGGGTGTGTACTTTTCCCCTAGGCCATTCCAGTTATTGGTTTCGAGTATCAGACCAGCGAAAATCTTGATGGTTTCTCAACCATTCCTTAACTTCAAACTGTCTTATCTCGCGAACGGATTGACGAACTCGAGAAATTCCTTTTGCATCTGAAAGTAGAAACTAGCCCGATTACAACGGTATGTGTATTTTTCCCCTAGGCCGTTGTAGTTATTGGTTTCGAGTATCAGACTTACGAAAATTTTGATGGTTTCTCAACCATTCCTTAACTTCAAACTCCCATATCTCGCGAACGGATTGACGAACTGGAGAAATTCCTGTTGCATCTGAAAGTAGAAACTCGCCCGATTACAAAGCTATGTGTATTTTTCCCCTAGGCCTCTGTAGTTATTGGTTTCGAGTATCAGACTTGCGAAAATTTTAATGGTTTCTCAACGATTCCTTAACTTCAAACTCCCATATCTCGCGAACGGATTGACGAACTCGAGAAATTCCTGTTGCATCTGAAAGTAGAAAATCGCCCGATTACAATGGTGTGTGTACTCTTCCCCTAGGCCATTCCAGTTATTGGTTTCGAGTATCAGACCGGCGAAAATCTTGATGGTTTCTCAACCATTCCTTAACTTCAAACTGTCTTATCTCGCGAACGGATTGACGAACTCGAGAAATTCCTTTTGCATCTGAAAGTAGAAACTAGCCCGATTACAACGGTATGTGTATTTTTCCCCTAGGCCGTGGTAGTTATTGGTTTCGAGTATCAGACTTACGAAAATTTTGATGGTTTCTCAACCATTCCTTAACTTCAAACTCCCATATCTCGCGAACGGATTGACGAACTGGAGAAATTCCTGTTGCATCTGAAAGTAGAAACTCGCCCGATTACAAAGGTATGTGTATTTTTCCCCTAGGCCTCTGTAGTTATTGGTTTCGAGTATCAGACTTGCGAAAATTTTAATGGTTTCTCAACGATTCCTTAACTTCAAACTCCCATATCTCGCGAACGGATTGACGAACTCGAGAAATTCCTGTTGCATCTGAAAGTGCAAACTCGCCCGATTACAACGGTGTTTGTATTTTTCCCCTAGGCCATTCCAGTTATAGGTTTCGAATATCAGACCAGCGAAAATTTTGATGGTTTCTCAAACATTCCGTAACTTCAAACTCCCATATCTCGCGAACGGAATGACGAACTCGAGAAATTCCTGTTGCATCTGAAAGTAGAAACTCGCCCGATTACAGTGGTGTGTGTCCTTTTCCCCTAGGCCATTCCAGTTATTGGTTTCGAGTATCAGACCAGCGAAAATTTCGAGGGTTTCTCAACCATTCCTTAACTTCAAACTCCCATACCTCGCGAACGGATTGGCGAACTCGAGAAATTCCTGTTGCATCTGAAAGTGGAAACTCGCCCGATTACAATGGTGTGTGTACTCTTCCCCTAGGCCATTCCAGTTATAGATTTCGAATATCAGACCAGCGAAAATTTTGATGGTTCCTCAACCATTCCTTAACTTCAAACTCCCATATCTCGCGAACGGATTGACGAACTCGTGAACTTCCGGTTGCATCTGGTAGTAGAAACTCGCCCGATTACAATGGTGTGTGTACTTTTCCCCTAGGCCATTCTAGTTATTGGTTTCGAGTATCAGACCAGCGAAAATTTTGATGGTTTCTCAATCATTCCTTAACTCCAAACTCCCATATCTCGCGAACGGAATGACGAACTCGAGACATTCCTGTTGCATCTGAAAGTAGAAACTCGCCCGATAACAAAGGTGTGTGTACTTTTCCCCTAGGCCATTCCAGTTATAGGTTTCGAGTATCAGACCAGCGAAAATTTTGATGGTTTCTCAAACATTCCGTAACTTCAAACTCCCATATCTCGCGAACGGAATAACGAACTCGAGAAATACCTGTTGCATCTGAAAGTAGAAACTCGCCCGATTACAATGGGGTGTGTACTTTTCCCCTAGGCCATTCCAGTTATTGGTTTCGAGTATCAGACCAGCGAAAATCTTGATGGTTTCTCAACCATTCCTTAACTTCAAACTGTCTTATCTCGCGAACGGATTGACGAACTCGAGAAATTCCTTTTGCATCTGAAAGTAGAAACTAGCCCGATTACAACGGTATGTGTATTTTTCCCCTAGGCCGTTGTAGTTATTGGTTTCGAGTATCAGACTTACGAAAATTTTGATGGTTTCTCAACCATTCCTTAACTTCAAACTCCCATATCTCGCGAACGGATTGACGAACTGGAGAAATTCCTGTTGCATCTGAAAGTAGAAACTCGCCCGATTACAAAGCTATGTGTATTTTTCCCCTAGGCCTCTGTAGTTATTGGTTTCGAGTATCAGACTTGCGAAAATTTTAATGGTTTCTCAACGATTCCTTAACTTCAAACTCCCATATCTCGCGAACGGATTGACGAATTCGAGAAATTCCTGTTGCATCTGAAAGTGCAAACTCGCCCGATTACAACGGTGTTTGTATTTTTCCCCTAGGCCATTCCAGTTATAGGTTTCGAATATCAGACCAGCGAAAATTTTGATGGTTTCTCAATCATTCCTTAACTCCAAACTCCCATATCTCGCGAACGGAATGACGAACTCGAGACATTCCTGTTGCATCTGAAAGTAGAAACTCGCCCGATAACAAAGGTGTGTGTACTTTTCCCCTAGGCCATTCCAGTTATAGGTTTCGAGTATCAGACCAGCGAAAATTTTGATGGTTTCTCAAACATTCCGTAACTTCAAACTCCCATATCTCGCGAACGGAATAACGAACTCGAGAAATACCTGTTGCATCTGAAAGTAGAAACTCGCCCGATTACAATGGGGTGTGTACTTTTCCCCTAGGCCATTCCAGTTATTGGTTTCGAGTATCAGACCAGCGAAAATCTTGATGGTTTCTCAACCATTCCTTAACTTCAAACTGTCTTATCTCGCGAACGGATTGACGAACTCGAGAAATTCCTTTTGCATCTGAAAGTAGAAGCTAGCCCGATTACAACGGTATGTGTATTTTTCCCCTAGGCCGTTGTAGTTATTGGTTTCGAGTATCAGACTTACGAAAATTTTGATGGTTTCTCAACCATTCCTTAACTTCAAACTCCCATATCTCGCGAACGGATTGACGATCTCGAGAAATTCCTGTTGCATCTGAGAGTAGAAACTCGCCCGATTATAAAGCTATGTGTATTTTTCCCCTAGGCCGTTGTAGTTATTGGTTTCGAGTATCAGACATGCGAAAATTTTGATTGTTCCTCAACGATTCCTTAACTTCAAACTCCCATACCTCGCGAACGGATTGGCGAACTCGAGAAATTCCTGTTGCATCTGAAAGTGGAAACTCACCCGATTACAATGGTGTGTGTACTCTTCCCCTAGGACATTCCAGTTATTGGTTTCGAGTATCAGACTTGCGAAAATTTTGATGGTTTCTCAACCATTCCTTAACTTCAAACTCCCATATCTCGCGAACGGATTGACGAACTCCAGAAATTCATGTTGCATCTGAGAGTAGAAACTCGCCCGATTATAAAGCTATGTGTATTTTTCCCCTAGGCCGTTGTAGTTATTGGTTTCGAGTATCAGACTTACGAAAATTTTGATGGTTTCTCAACCATTCCTTAACTTCAAACTCCCATATCTCGCGAACGGATTGACGATCTCGAGAAATTCCTGTTGCATCTGAGAGTAGAAACTCGCCCGATTATAAAGCTATGTGTATTTTTCCCCTAGGCCGTTGTAGTTATTGGTTTCGAGTATCAGACTTGCGAAAATTTTGATGGTTCCGCAACGATTCCTTAACTTCAAACTCCCATACCTCGCGAACGGATTGGCGAACTCGAGAAATTCCTGTTGCATCTGAAAGTGGAAACTCGCCCGATTACAATGGTGTGTGTACTCTTCCCCTAGGCCATTCCAGTTATTGGTTTCGAGTATCAGACTTGCGAAAATTTTGATGGTTTCTCAACCATTCCTTAACTTCAAACTCCCATATCTCGCGAACGGATTGACGAACTCGAGAAATTCCTGTTGCATCTGAGAGTAGAAACTCGCCGGATTATAAAGCTATGTGTATTTTTCCCCTAGGCCGTGGTAGTTATTGGTTTCGAGTATCAGACTTGCGAAAATTTTGATGGTTCCTCAACGATTCCTTAACTTCAAACTCCCATACCTCGCGAACGGATTGGCGAACTCGAGAAATTCCTGTTGCATCTGAAAGTAGAAACTCGCCCGATTACAACGGTATGTGTATTTTTCCCCTAGGCCATTGTAGTTATTGGTTTCGAGTATCAGACTTACGAAAATTTTGATGGTTTCTCAACCATTCCTTAACTTCAAACTCCCATATCTCGCGAACGGATTGACGAACTCCAGAATTTCCTATTGCATCTGAAAGCAGAAACACGCCCGATTACAACGGTATGTGTATTTTTGCCCGAGGCCATAGTAGTCATTGGTCGCGAATATCAGACTTGGGAAAATTTTGATGGTTTCTCAACCACTCCTTAACTTCAAACTCCCATATCTCGCGAACGGATTGACGAACTCGAGAACTTCCGTTGCACCTGGAAGTGGAAACTCGCCCGATTACAATGGTATGTGTATTTTTCCCTAGGCCATTGTAGTTATTGGTTTCGAGTATCAGACTTGCGAAAATTTTGATGGTTTCTCAACCACTCCTTAACTTCAAACTCCCATATCTCTCGAACGGATTGACGAACTCGAGAATTTCCTATTGCATCTGAAAGCAGAAACACGCCCGATTACAACGGTATGTGTATTTTTGCCCTAGGCCATAGTAGTCATTGGTCTCGAATATCACACTTGGGAAAATTTTGATGGTTTCTCAACCACTCCTTAACTTCAAACTCCCATATCTCGCGAACGGAATGACGAACTCGAGAAATTCCTGTTGCATCTGAAAGTAGAAACTCGCCCGATTACAGAGGTGTGTGTCCTTTTCCCCTAGGCCATTCCGGTTATTGGTTTCGAGTATCAGACCAGCGAAAATTTTGATGGTTTCTCAAACATTCCGTAACTTCAAACTCCCATAACTCGTGAACGGAATGACGAACTCGAGAAATTGCTGTTGCATCTGAAAGTAGAAACTCGCCCGATTACAGTGGTGTGTGTCCTTTTCCCCTAGGCCAGTCCAGTTATTGGTTTCGAGTATCAGACCAGCGAAAATTTCGATGGTTTCTCAACCATTCCTTAACTTCAAACTCCCATATCTCGCGAACGGATTGACGATCTCGAGAAATTCCTGTTGCATCTGAGAGTAGAAACTCGCCCGATTATAAAGCTATGTGTATTTTTCCCCTAGGCCGTTGTAGTTATTGGTTTCGAGTATCAGACTTGCGAAAATTTTGATGGTTCCTCAACGATTCCTTAACTTCAAACTCCCATACCTCGCGAACGGATTGGCGAACTCGAGAAATTCCTGTTGCATCTGAAAGTGGAAACTCACCCGATTACAATGGTGTGTGCACTCTTCCCCTAGGACATTCCAGTTATTGGTTTCGAGTATCAGACTTGCGAAAATTTTGATGGTTTCTCAACCATTCCTTAACTTCAAACTCCCATATCTCGCGAACGGATTGACGAACTCCAGAAATTCATGTTGCATCTGAGAGTAGAAACTCGCCCGATTATAAAGCTATGTGTATTTTTCCCCTAGGCCGTTGTAGTTATTGGTTTCGAGTATCAGACTTGCGAAAATTTTGATGGTTCCTCAACGATTCCTTAACTTCAAACTCCCATACCTCGCGAACGGATTGGCGAACTCGAGAAATTCCTGTTGCATCTGAAAGTAGAAACTCGCCCGATTACAACGGTATGTGTATTTTTCCCCTAGGCCATTGTAGTTATTGGTTTCGAGTATCAGACTTACGAAAATTTTGATGGTTTCTCAACCATTCCTTAACTTCAAACTCCCATATCTCGCGAACGGATTGACGAACTTCAGAAATTCCTGTTGCATCTGAAAGTAGAAACTCGCCCGATTACAAAGCTATGTGTATTTTTCCCCTAGGCCTCTGTTGTTATTGGTTTCGAGTATCAGACTTGCAAAAATTTTGATGGTTTCTCAACGATTCCTTAACTTCAAACTCCCATACCTCGCGAACGGATTGGCGAACTCGAGAAATTCCTGTTGCATCTGAAAGTGGAAACTCGCCCGATTACAATGGTGTGTGTACTCTTCCCCTAGGCCATTCCAGTTATTGGTTTCGAGTATCAGACTTGCGAAAATTTTGATGGTTTCTCAACCATTCCTTAACTTCAAACTCCCATATCTCTCGAACGGATTGACGAACTCGAGAATTTCCTATTGCATCTGAAAGCAGAAACACGCCCGATTACAACGGTATGTGTATTTTTGCCCTAGGCCATAGTAGTCATTGGTCTCGAATATCAGACATGGGAAAATTTTGATGGTTTCTCAACCACTCCTTAAATTCAAACTCCCATATCTCGCGAACGGATTGACGAACTCGAGAACTTCCGTTGCACCTGGAAGTGGAAACTCGCCCGATTACAATGGTATGTGTATTTTTCCCTAGGCCATTGTAGTTATTGGTTTCGAGTATCAGACTTGCGAAAATTTTGATGGTTTCTCAACCACTCCTTAACTTCATACTCCCATATCTCGCGAACGGATTGACGAACTCGAGAAATTCCTGCTGCATCTGAGAGTAGAAACTCGCCCGATTATAAAGCTATGTGTATTTATCCCCTAGGCCGTTGTAGTTATTGGTTTCGAGTATCAGACTTGCGAAAATTTTGATGGTTCCTCAACCATTCCTTAACTTCAAACTCCCATATCTCTCGAACGGATTGACGAACTCGAGAATTTCCTATTGCATCTGAAAGCAGAGACTCGCTCGATTACAACGGTATGTGTATTTTTGCCCTAGGCCATAGTAGTCATTGGTCTCGAATATCAGACTTGCCAAAATTTTGATGGTTTCTCAACCACTCCTTAACTTCAAACTCCCATATCTCGCGAACGGATTGACGAACTTGAGAACTTCCTGTTGCATCTGAAAGTGGAAACTCGCCCGGTTACAATGGTGTGTGTACTTTTCCCCTAGGACATTCCAGTTATAGGTTTCGAGTATCAGACCAGTGGAAATTTTGATGGTTTCTCAAACATTCCGTAACTTCAAACTCCCATATGTCGCGAACGGATTGACGAACTGGAGAAATTCCTGTTGCATCTGAAAGTAGAAACTCGCCCGATTACAAAGCTATGTGTATTTTTCCCCTAGGCCTCTGTAGTTATTGGTTTCGAGGATCAGACTAGCGAAAATTTTGATGGTTTCTCAACCATTCCTTAACTTCAAACTCCCATATCTCTCGAACGGATTGACGAACTCGAGAATTTCCTATTGCATCTGAAAGCAGAAACACGCCCGATTACAACGGTATGTGTATTTTTGCCCTAGGCCATAGTAGTCATTGGTCTCGAATATCACACTTGGGAAAATTTTGATGGTTTCTCAACCACTCCTTAACTTCAAACTCCCATATCTCGCGAACGGATTGACGAACTCGAGAAATTCCTTTTGCATCTGAAAGTAGATACTAGCCCGATTACAACGGTATGTGTATTTTTCCCCTAGGCCGTTGTAGTTACTGGTTTCGAGTATCAGACTTACGAAAATTTTGATGGTTTCTCAACCATTCCTTACATTCAAACTCCCATACCTCGCGAACGGATTGGCGAACTCGAGAAATTCCTGTTGCATCTGAGAGTAGAAACTCGCCCGATTATAAAGCTATGTGTATTTTTCCCCTAGGCCGTTGTAGTTATTGGTTTCGAGTACCAGACTTGCGAAAATTTTGATGGTTCCTCAACGATTCCTTAACTTCAAACTCCCATATCTCTCGAAAGGATTGACGAACTCGAGAATTTCCTATTGCATCTGAAAGTAGAAACTCGCCCGATTACAAAGGTGTGTGTACTTTTCCCCTAGGCCATTCCAGTTATTGGTTTCGAGTATCAGACCAGCGGAAATTTCGGTGGTTTCTCAACCATTCCTTAACTTCAAACTCCCATATCTCGCGAACGGATTGACGAACTCGAGAAATTCCTGTTGCATCTGAGAGTAGAAACTCGCCCGATTATAAAGCTATGTGTATTTTTCCCCTAGGCCGTTGTAGTTATTGGTTTCGAGTATCAGACTTGCGAAAATTTTGATGGTTCCTCAACGATTCCTTAACTTCAAACTCCCATACCTCGCGAACGGATTGGCGAACTCGAGAAATTCCTGTTGCATCTGAGAGTAGAAACTCGCCCGATTATAAAGCTATGTGTATTTTTCCCCTAGGCCGTTGTAGTTATTGGTTTCGAGTACCAGACTTGCGAAAATTTTGATGGTTCCTCAACGATTCCTTAACTTCAAACTCCCATATCTCTCGAAAGGATTGACGAACTCGAGAATTTCCTATTGCATCTGAAAGCAGAGACTCGCCCGATTACAACGGTATGTGTATTTTTGCCCTAGGCCATAGTAGTCATTGGTCTCGAATATCAGACTTGCCAAAATTTTGATGGTTTCTCAACCACTCCTTAACTTCAAACTCCCATATCTCGCGAACGGATTGACGAACTTGAGAACTTCCTGTTGCATCTGAAAGTGGAAACTCGCCCGATTACAATGGTGTGTGTACTTTTCCCCTAGGCCATTCCTGTTATAGGTTTCGTGTATCAGACCAGTGGAAATTTTGATGGCTTCTCAAACATTCCGTAACTTCAAACTCCCATATCTCGCGAACTGAATGACGAACTCGAGAAATTCCTGTTGCATCTGAATGTAGAAGCTCGCCCGATTACAACGGTATGTGTATTTTTCCCCTAGGCCATTGTAGTTATTGGTTTCGAGTATCAGACTTACGAAAATTTTGATGGTTTCTCAACCATTCCTTAACTTCAAACTCCCATATCTCGCGAACGGATTGACGAAGTCGAGAAATTCCCGTTGCATCTGAGAGTAGAAACTCGCCCGATTATAAAGCTATGTGTATTTATCCCCTAGGCCATTCCAGTTATTGGTTTCGAGTATCAGACCAGCGAAAATTTCGATGGTTTCTCAACCATTCCTTAACTTCAAACTCCCATATCTCTCGAACGGATTGACGAACTCGAGAAATTCCTGTTGCATCTGAGAGTAGAAACTCGCCCGATTATAAAGCTATGTGTATTTATCCCCGAGGCCATTGTAGTTATTGGTTTCGAGTATCAGACTTGCGAAAATTTTGATGGTTTCTCAACCATTCCTTAACTTCAAACTCCCATATCTCTCGAACGGATTGACGAACTCGAGAATTTCCTATTGCATCTGAAAGCAGAAACACGCCCGATTACAACGGTATGTGTATTTTTGCCCTAGGCCATAGTAGTCATTGGTCTCGAATATCAGACATGGGAAAATTTTGATGGTTTCTCAACCACTCCTTAACTTCAAACTCCCATATCTCGCGAACGGATTGACGAACTTGAGAACTTCCTGTTACACTTGGAAGTGGAAACTCGCCCGATTACAACGGTATGTGTATTTTTCCCTAGGCCATTGTAGTTATTGGTTTCGAGTATCAGACTTGCGATAATTTTGATGGTTTCTCAACCACTCCTTAACTCCAAACTCCCATATCTCGCGAACGGATTGACGAACTTGGGAACTTCCTGTTACACCTGGAAGTGGAAACTCGCCCGATTACAACGGTATGTGTATTTTTCCCTAGGCCATTGTAGTTATTGGTTTCGAGTATCAGACTTGCGATAATTTTGATGGTTTCTCAAACACTCCTTAACTCCAAACTCCCATGTCTCGCGAACGGAATGACGAACTCGAGAAATTTCTGTTGCATCTGAAAGTAGAAACTCGCCCGATTACAGTGATGTGTGTCCTTTTCCCCTAGGCCATTCCAGTTATAGGTTTCGAGTATCAGACCAGTGGAAATTTTGATGGCTTCTCAAACATTCCGTAACTTCATACTCCCATATCTCGCGAACTGAATGACGAACTCGAGAAATTCCTGTTGCATCTGAAAGTAGAAACTCGCCCGATTACGACGGTATGTGTATTTTTCCCCTAGGCCATTGTAGTTATTGGTTTCGAGTATCAGACTTACGAAAATTTTGATGGTTTCTCAACCATTCCTTAACTTCAAACTCCCATATCTCGCGAACGGATTGACGAACTCCAGAAATTCCTGTTGCATCTGAAAGTAGAAACTCGCCCGAATACAAAGCTATGTGTATTTTTCCCCTAGGCCTCTGTAGTTATTGGTTTCGAGTATCAGACTTGCAAAAATTTTGATGGTTTCTCAACGATTCCTTAACTTCAAACTCCCATACCTCGCGAACGGATTGGCGAACTAGAGAAATTCCTGTTGCATCTGAAAGTGGAAACTCGCCCGATTACAATGGTGTGTGTACTCTTCCCCTAGGCCATTCCAGTTATTGGTTTCGAGTATCAGACTTGTGAAAATTTTGATGGTTTCTCAACCATTCCTTAACTTCAAACTCCCATATCTCTCGAACGGATTGACGAACTCGAGAATTTCCTATTGCATTTGAAAGCAGAAACACGCCCGATTACAACGGTATGTGTATTTTTGCCCGAGGCCATAGCAGTCATTGGTCTCGAATATCAGGCTTGGGAAAATTTTGATGGTTTCTCAACAACTCCTTAACTTCAAACTCCCATATCTCGCGAACGGATTGACGAACTCGAGAACTTCCGTTGCACCTGGAAGTGGAAACTCGCCCGATTACAACGGTATGTGTATTTTTCCCTAGGCCATTGTAGTTATTGGTTTCGAGTATCAGACTTGCGAAAATTTTGATGGTTTCTCAACCACTCCTTAACTCCAAACTCCCATATCTCGCGAACGGAATGACGAACTCGAGAAATTCCTGTTGCAGCTGAAAGTAGAAACTCGCCCGATTACAAAGGTGTGTGTCCTTTTCCCCTAGGCCATTCCGGTTATTGGTTTCGAGTATCAGACCAGCGAAAATTTTGATGGTTTCTCAAACATTCCGTAACTTCAAACTGCCATATCTCGTGAACGGAATGACGAACTCGAGAAATTCCTGTTGCATCTGAAAGTAGAAACTCGCCCGATTACAGTGGTGTGTGTCCTTTTCCCCTAGGCCACTCCAGTTATTGGTTTCGAGTATCAGACCAGCGAAAATTTCGACGGTTTCTCAACCATTCCTTAACTTCAAACTCCCATATCTCGCGAACGGATTGACGAACTCGAGAAATTCCCGTTGCATCTGAGAGTAGAAACTCGCCCGATTATAAAGCTATGTGTATTTATCCCCTAGGCCATTCCAGTTATTGGTTTCGAGTATCAGACCAGCGAAAATTTCGATGGTTTCTCAACCATTCCATAACTTCAAACTCCCATATCTCGCGAACGGATTGACGAACTCGAGAAATTCCTGTTGCATCTGAGAGTAGAAACTCGCCCGATTATAAAGCTATGTGTATTTATCCACTAGGCCGTTGTAGTTATTGGTTTCGAGTATCAGACTTGCGAAAATTTTGATGGTTTCTCAACCATTCCTTAACTTCAAACTCCCATATCTCTCGAACGGAATGACGAACTCGAGAAATTCCTGTTGCATCGGAAAGTAGAAACTCGCCCGATTACAAAGGTGAGTGTACTTTTCCCCTAGCCATTCCAGTTATAGGTTTCGAGTATCAGACTTGCGATAATTTTGATGGTTTCTCAACCACTCCTTAACTCCAAACTCCCATATCTCTCGAACGGATTGACGAACTCGAGAATTTCCTATTGCATCTGAAAGCAGAGACTCGCCCGATTACAACGGTATGTGTATTTTTCCCTAGGCCATTGTAGTTATTGGTTTCGAGTATCAGACTTGCGAAAATTTTGATGGTTTCTCAACCACTCCTTAACTCCAAACTCCCATATCTCGCGAACGGAATGACGAACTCGAGAAATTCCTGTTGCATCTGAAAGTAGAAACTCGCCCGATTACAAAGGTGTGTGTCCTTTTCCCCTAGGCCATTCTAGTTATTGGTTTCGAGTATCAGACCAGCGAAAATTTTGATGGTTTCTCAATCATTCCTTAACTCCAAACTCCCATATCTCGCGAACGGAATGACGAACTCGAGACATTCCTGTTGCATCTGAACGTAGAAACTCGCCCGATAACAAAGGTGTGTGTACTTTTCCCCTAGGCCATTCCAGTTATAGGTTTCGAGTATCAGACCAGCGAAAATTTTGATGGTTTCTCAACCATTCCTTAACTTCAAACTCCCATATCTCGCGAACGGATTGACGAACTCGTGAATTTCCGGTTGCATCTGGTAGTAGAAACTCGCCCGATTACAATGGTGTGTGTACTTTTCCCCTAGGCCATTCCAGTTATAGGTTTCGAGTATCAGACCAGTGGAAATTTTGATGGCTTCTCAAACATTCCGTAACTTCAAACTCCCATATCTCGCGAACTGAATGACGAACTCGAGAAATTCCTGTTGCATCTGAATGTAGAAACTCGCCCGATTACAACGGTATGTGTATTTTTGCCCTAGGCCATAGTAGTCATTGGTCTCGAATATCAGACTTGCCAAAATTTTGATGGTTTCTCAACCATTCCTTAACTTCAAACTCCCATATCTCGCGAACGGATTGACGAACTCGAGAATTTCCTATTGCATCTGAAAGCAGAGACTCGCCCGATTACAACGGTATGTGTATTTTTGCCCTAGGCCATAGTAGTCATTGGTCTCGAATATCAGACTTGCCAAAATTTTGATGGTTTCTCAACCACTCCTAAACTCCAAACTCCCATATCTCGCGAACGGAATGACGAACTCGAGAAATTCCTGTTGTATCTGAAAGTAGAAACTCGCCCGATTACAAAGGTGTGTGTCCTTTTCCCCTAGGCCATTCCAGTTATTGGTTTCGAGTATCAGACCAGCGAAAATTTCGATGGTTTCTCAACCATTCCTTAACTTCAAACTCCCATATCTCGCGAACGGATTGACGAACTCGAGAATTTCCTATTGCATCTGAAAGCAGAGACTCGCCCGATTACAACGGTATGTGTATTTTTGCCCTAGGCCATAGTAGTCATTGGTCTCGAATATCAGACTTGCCAAAATTTTGATGGTTTCTCAACCATTCCTTAACTTCAAACTCCCATATCTCGCGAACGGATTGACGAACTCGTGAACTTCAAGTTGCATCTGGTAGTAGAAACTCGCCCGATTACAATGGTGTGTGTACTTTTCCCCTAGGCCATTCCAGTTATAGGTTTCGAGTATCAGACCAGCGAAAATTTTGATGGTTTCTCAACCATTCCTTAACTTCAAACTCCCATATCTCGCGAACGGATTGACGAACTCGTGAATTTCCGGTTGCATCTGGTAGTAGAAACTCGCCCGATTACAATGGTGTGTGTACTTTTCCCCTAGGCCATTCCAGTTATAGGTTTCGAGTATCAGACCAGTGGAAATTTTGATGGCTTCTCAAACATTCCGTAACTTCAAACTCCCATATCTCGCGAACTGAATGACGAACTCGAGAAATTCCTGTTGCATCTGAATGTAGAAACTCGCCCGATTACAACGGTATGTATATTTTTCCCCTAGGCCATTGTAGTTATTGGTTTCGAGAATCAGACTTACGAAAATTTTGATGGTTTCTCAACCATTACTTAACTTCAAACTCCCATATCTCGCAAACGGATTGACGAACTCCAGAAATTCCTGTTGCATCTGAAAGTAGAAACTCGCCCGATTACAAAGCTATGTGTATTTGTCCCCTAGGCCTCTGTAGTTATTGGTTTCGAGTATCAGACTTGCGAAAATTTTGATGGTTTCTCAACCACTCCTTAACTTCAAAGTCCCATATCTCGCGAACGGATTGACGAACTCGAGAATTTCCTATTGCATCTGAAAGCAGAGACTCGCCCGATTACAACGGTATGTGTATTTTTCCCTAGGCCATTGTAGTTATTGGTTTCGAGTATCAGACTTGCGAAAATTTTGATGGTTTCTCAACCACTCCTAAACTCCAAACTCCCATATCTCGCGAACGGAATGACGAACTCGAGAAATTCCTGTTGCATCTGAAAGTAGAAACTCGCCCGATTACAAAGGTGTGTGTCCTTTTCCCCTAGGCCATTCCAGTTATTGGTTTCGAGTATCAGACCAGCGAAAATTTCGATGGTTTCTCAACCATTCCTTAACTTCAAACTCCCATATCTCGCGAACGGATTGACGAACTCGAGAATTTCCTATTGCATCTGAAAGCAGAGACTCGCCCGATTACAACGGTATGTGTATTTTTGCCCTAGGCCATAGTAGTCATTGGTCTCGAATATCAGACTTGCCAAAATTTTGATGGTTTCTCAACCACTCCTAAACTCCAAACTCCCATATCTCGCGAACGGAATGACGAACTCGAGAAATTCCTGTTGCATCTGAAAGTAGAAACTCGCCCGATTACAAAGGTGTGTGTCCTTTTCCCCTAGGCCATTCCAGTTATTGGTTTCGAGTATCAGACCAGCGAAAATTTCGATGGTTTCTCAACCATTCCTTAACTTCAAACTCCCATATCTCGCGAACGGATTGACGAACTCGAGAATTTCCTATTGCATCTGAAAGCAGAGACTCGCCCGATTACAACGGTATGTGTATTTTTGCCCTAGGCCATAGTAGTCATTGGTCTCGAATATCAGACTTGCAAAATTTTGATGGTTTCTCAACCATTCCTTAACTTCAAACTCCCATATCTCGCGAACGGATTGACGAACTCGTGAACTTCCGGTTGCATCTGGTAGTAGAAACTCGCCCGATTACAATGGTGTGTTTACTTTTCCCCTAGGCCATTCCAGTTATAGGTTTCGAATATCAGACTTGCCAAAATTTTGATGGTTTCTCAACCATTCCTTAACTTCAAACTCCCATATCTCGCGAACGGATTGACGAACTCGTGAACTTCCGGTTGCATCTGGTAGTAGAAACTCGCCCGATTACAATGGTGTGTGTACTTTTCCCCTAGGCCATTCTAGTTATTGGTTTCGAGTATCAGACCAGCGAAAATTTTGATGGTTTCTCAATCATTCCTTAACTCCAAACTCCCATATCTCGCGAACGGAATGACGAACTCGAGACATTCCTGTTGCATCTGAAAGTAGAAACTCGCCCGATAACAAAGGTGTGTGTACTTTTCCCCTAGGCAATTCCAGTTATAGGTTTCGAGTATCAGACCAGCGAAAATTTTGATGGTTTCTCAACCATTCCTTAACTTCAAACTCCCATATCTCGCGAACGGATTGACGAACTCGAGAAATTCCTTTTGCATCTGAAAGTAGAAAGTAGCCCGATTACAACGGTATGTGTATTTTTCCCCTAGGCCGTTGTAGTTATTGGTTTCGAGTATCAGACTAGCGAAAATTTTGATGGTTGCTCAACGATTCCTTAACTTCAAACTCCCATATCTCTCGAACGGATTGACGAACTCGAGAAATTCCTGTTGCGTCTGGAAGTAGAAACTCGCCCGATTACAACGATATGTGTATTTTTCCCCTAGGCCATTGTAGTTATTGGTTTCGAGTATCAGACTTACGAAAATTTTGATGGTTTCTCAACCATTCCTCAACTTCAAACTCCCATATCTCGCGAACGGATTGACGAACTCGAGAAATTCCTGTTGCATCTGGAAGTAGAAACTCGCCCGATTACAACGGTATGTGTATTTTTCCCCTAGGCCATTGTAGTTATTGGTTTCGAGTATCAGACTTGCGAAAATTTTGATGGTTTCTCAACCATTCCTTAACTTCAAACTCCCATATCTCGCGAACGGATTGACGAACTCGAGAAATTCCTGTTGCATCTGAAAGTAGAAACTCGCCCGATTACAAGGGTATGTGTATTTTTCCCCTAGGCCATTGTAGTTATTGGTTTCGAGTATCAGACTTACGAAAATTTTGATGGTTTCTCCACCATTCCTTAACTTCAAACTCCCATTTCTCGCGAACGGATTGACGAACTCGAGAAGTTCCTGTTGCATCTGAAAGTAGAAACTCGCCCGATTACAAAGCTATGCGTATTTTCCCCCTAGGCCACTGTAGTTATTGGTTTCGAGTATCAGACTTGCGAAAATTTTGATGGTTTCTCAACGATTCCTTAACTTCAAACTCCCATACCTCGCGAACGGATTGTCGAACTCGAGAATTTCCTATTGCATCTGAAAGCAGAGACTCGCCCGATCACAACGGTATGTGTATTTTTGCCCTAGGCCATAGTAGTCATTGGTCTCGAATATCAGACTTGCCAAAATTTTGATGGTTTCTCAACCATTCCTTAACTTCAAACTCCCATATCTCGCGAACGGATTGACGAACTCGAGAAATTCCTGCTGCATCTGAAAGTGGAAACTCGCCCGATTACAATGGTGATTGTACTTTTCCCCTAGGCCGTTCCAGTTTTTGGTTTCGAGTATCAGACTTGCGAAAATTTTGATGGTTTCTCAACCATTCCTTAACTACAAATTCCCATATCTCTCGAACGGATTGACGAACTCGAGAATTTCCTATTGCATCTGAAAGCAGAGACTCGCCCGATTACAACGGTATGTGTATTTTTGTCCTAGGCCATAGTAGTCATTGGTCTCGAATATCAGACTTGCCAAAATTTTGATGGTTTCTCAACCATTCCTTAACTTCAAACTCCCATATCTCGCGAACGGATTGACGAACTCGAGAAATTCCTGTTGCATCTGAAAGTAGAAACTCGCCCGATTACAATGGTGTGTGTACTTTTCCCCTAGGCCATTCCAGTTATTGGTTTCGAGTATCAGACCAGCGAAAATTTTGTTGGTTTCTCAACCATTCGTTAACTTCAAACTGTCTTATCTCGCGAACGGATTGACGAACTCGAGAAATTCCTGTTGCATCTGAAAGTAGAAACTCGCCCGATTACAACGGTATGTGTATTTTTCCCCTAGGCCATTGTAGTTATTGGTTTCGAGTATCAGACTTACGAAAATTTTGATGGTTTCTCCACCATTCCTTAACTTCAAACTCCCATTTCTCGCGAACGGATTGACGAACTCGAGAAGTTCCTGTTGCATCTGAAAGTAGAAACTCGCCCGATTACAAAGCTATGCGTATTTTCCCCCTAGGCCACTGTAGTTATTGGTTTCGAGTATCAGACTTGCGAAAATTTTGATGGTTTCTCAACGATTCCTTAACTTCAAACTCCCATACCTCGCGAACGGATTGTCGAACTCGAGAATTTCCTATTGCATCTGAAAGCAGAGACTCGCCCGATCACAACGGTATGTGTATTTTTGCCCTAGGCCATAGTAGTCATTGGTCTCGAATATCAGACTTGCCAAATTTTGATGGTTTCTCAACCATTCCTTAACTTCAAACTCCCATATCTCGCGAACGGAATGACGAACTCGAGACATTCCTGTTGCATCTGAAAGTAGAAACTCTCCCGATAGCAATGGTGTGTGTACTTTTCCCCTAGGCCGTTCCAGTTATTGGTTTCGAGTATCAGACTTGCGAAAATTTTGATGGTTTCTCAACCATTCCTTAACTTCAAACTGCCATATCTCGCGAACGGATTGACGAACTCGAGAAATTCCTGTTGCATCTGAAAGCAGAAACTCGCCCGATTACAATGGTGTGTGTACTTTTCCCCTAGGCCATTCCAGTTATTGGTTTCGAGTATCAGACCAGCGAAAATTTTGTTGGTTTCTCAACGATTCCTTAACTTCAAACTCCCATACCTCGCGAACGGATTGTCGAACTCGAGAATTTCCTATTGCATCTGAAAGCAGCGACTCGCCCGATCACAACGGTATGTGTATTTTTGCCCTAGGCCATAGTAGTCATTGGTCTCGAATATCAGACTTGCCAAAATTTTGATGGTTTCTCAACCATTCCTTAACTTCAAACTCCCATATCTCGCGAACGGATTGACGAACTCGAGAAATTCCTGCTGCATCTGAAAGTGGAATCTCGCCCGATTACAATGGTGATTGTACTTTTCCCCTAGGCCATTCCAGTTATAGGTTTCGAGTATCAGACCAGTGGAAATTTTGATGGCTTCTCAAACATTCCGTAACTTCAAACTCCCATATCTCGCGAACGGATTGACGAACTCGAGAAATTCCTGTTGCATCTGAGAGTAGAAACTCGCCCGATTATAAAGCTATGTGTATTTATCCACTAGGCCGTTGTAGTTATTGGTTTCGAGTGTCAGACTTGCGAAAATTTTGATGGTTTCTCAACCATTCCTTAACTTCAAACTCCCATATCTCTCGAACGGAATGACGAACTCGAGAAATTCCTGTTGCATCGGAAAGTAGAAATTCGCCCGATTACAAAGGTGAGTGTACTTTTCCCCTAGCCATTCCAGTTATAGGTTTCGAGTATCAGACTTGCGATAATTTTGATGGTTTCTCAACCACTCCTTAACTCCAAACTCCCATATCTCTCGAACGGATTGACGAACTCGAGAATTTCCTATTGCATCTGAAAGCAGAGACTCGCCCGATTACAACGGTATGTGTATTTTTCCCTAGGCCATTGTAGTTATTGGTTTCGAGTATCAGACTTACGAAAATTTTGATGGTTTCTCAACCACTCCTTAACTCCAAACTCCCATATCTCGCGAACGGAATGACGAACTCGAGAAATTCCTGTTGCATCTGAAAGTAGAAACTCGCCCGATTACAAAGGTGTGTGTCCTTTTCCCCTAGGCCATTCTAGTTATTGGTTTCGAGTATCAGACCAGCGAAAATTTTGATGGTTTCTCAATCATTCCTTAACTCCAAACTCCCATATCTCGCGAACGGAATGACGAACTCGAGACATTCCTGTTGCATCTGAAAGTAGAAACTCGCCCGATAACAAAGGTGTGTGTACTTTTCCCCTAGGCCATTCCAGTTATAGGTTTCGAGTATCAGACCAGCGAAAATTTTGATGGTTTCTCAACCATTCCTTAACTTCAAACTCCCATATCTCGCGAACGGATTGACGAACTCGTGAATTTCCGGTTGCATCTGGTAGTAGAAACTCGCCCGATTACAATGGTGTGTGTACTTTTGCCCTAGGCCATTCCAGTTATAGGTTTCGAGTATCAGACCAGTGGAAATTTTGATGGCTTCTCAAACATTCCGTAACTTCAAACTCCCATATCTCGCGAACTGAATGACGAACTCGAGAAATTCCTGTTGCATCTGAATGTAGAAACTCGCCCGATTACAACGGTATGTATATTTTTCCCCTAGGCCATTGTAGTTATTGGTTTCGAGTATCAGACTTACGAAAATTTTGATGGCTTCTCAAACATTCCTTAACTTCAAACTCCCATATCTCGCAAACGGATTGACGAACTCCAGAAATTCCTGTTGCATCTGAAAGTAGAAACTCGCCCGATTACAAAGCTATGTGTATTTTTCCCCTAGGCCTCTGTAGTTATTGGTTTCGAGTATCAGACTTGCGAAAATTTTGATGGTTTCTCAACCACTCCTTAACTTCAAAGTCCCATATCTCGCGAACGGATTGACGAACTCGAGAAGTTCCTGTTGCATCTGGAAGTGGAAACTCGCCCGATTACAACGGTATGTGTTTTTTTCCCCTAGGCCATTCCAGTTATTGGTTTCGAGTATCAGACCAGCGAAAATTTCGATGGTTTCTCAACCATTCCTTAACTTCAAACTCCCATATCTCGCGAACGGATTGACGAACTCGAGAATTTCCTATTGCATCTGAAAGCAGAGACTCGCCCGATTACAACGGTATGTGTATTTTTGCCCTAGGCCATAGTAGTCATTGGTCTCGAATATCAGACTTGCCAAAATTTTGATGGTTTCTCAACCACTCCTAAACTCCAAACTCCCATATCTCGCGAACGGAATGACGAACTCGAGAAATTCCTGTTGCATCTGAAAGTAGAAACTCGCCCGATTACAAAGGTGTGTGTCCTTTTCCCCTAGGCCATTCCAGTTATTGGTTTCGAGTATCAGACCTGCGAAAATTTCGATGGTTTCTCAACCATTCCTTAACTTCAAACTCCCATATCTCGCGAACGGATTGACGAACTCGAGAATTTCCTATTGCATCTGAAAGCAGAGACTCGCCCGATTACAACGGTATGTGTATTTTTGCCCTAGGCCATAGTAGTCATTGGTCTCGAATATCAGACTTGCCAAAATTTTGATGGTTTCTCAACCATTCCTTAACTTCAAACTCCCATATCTCGCGAACGGATTGACGAACTCGTGAACTTCCGGTTGCATCTGGTAGTAGAAACTCGCCCGATTACAATGGTGTGTGTACTTTTCCCCTAGGCCATTCCAGTTATAGGTTTCGAATATCAGACTTGCCAAAATTTTGATGGTTTCTCAACCATTCCTTAACTTCAAACTCCCATATCTCGCGAACGGATTGACGAACTCGTGAACTTCCGGTTGCATCTGGTAGTAGAAACTCGCCCGATTACAATGGTGTGTGTACTTTTCCCCTAGGCCATTCTAGTTATTGGTTTCGAGTATCAGACCAGCGAAAATTTTGATGGTTTCTCAATCATTCCGTAACTCCAAACTCCCATATCTCGCGAACGGAATGACGAACTCGAGACATTCCTGTTGCATCTGAAAGTAGAAACTCGCCCGATAACAAAGGTGTGTGTACTTTTCCCCTAGGCCATTCCAGTTATAGGTTTCGAGTATCAGACCAGCGAAAATTTTGATGGTTTCTCAACCATTCCTTAACTTCAAACTCCCATATCTCGCGAACGGATTGACGAACTCGTGAACGTCCGGTTGCATCTGGTAGTAGAAACTCGCCCGATTACAATGGTGTGTGTACTTTTCCCCTAGGCCATTCTAGTTATTGGTTTCGAGTATCAGACCAGCGAAAATTTTGATGGTTTCTCAATCATTCCTTAACTCCAAACTCCCATATCTCGCGAACGGAATGACGAACTCGAGACATTCCATTTGCATCTGAAAGTAGAAACTAGCCCGATTACAACGGTATGTGTATTTTTCCCCTAGACCGTTGTAGTTATTGGTTTCGAGTATCAGACTAGCGAAAATTTTGATGGTTCCTCAACGATTCCTTAACTTCAAACTCCCATATCTCTCGAACGGATTGACGAACTCGAGAAATTCCTGTTGCGTCTGGAAGTAGAAACTCGCCCGATTACAACGATATGTGTATTTTTCCCCTAGGCCATTGTAGTTATTGGTTTCGAGTATCAGACTTACGAAAATTTTGATGGTTTCTCAACCATTCCTCAACTTCAAACTCCCATATCTCGCGAACGGATTGACGAACTCGAGAAATTCCTGTTGCATCTGGAAGTAGAAACTCGCCCGATTACAACGGTATGTGTATTTTTCCCCTAGGCCATTGTAGTTATTGGTTTCGAGTATCAGACTTGCGAAAATTTTGATGGTTTCTCAACCATTCCTTAACTTCAAACTCCCATATCTCGCGAACGGATTGACGAACTCGAGAAATTCCTGTTGCATCTGAAAGTAGAAACTAGCCCGATTACAATGGTGTGTGTACTTTTCACCCTAGGCCATTCCAGTTATTGGTTTCGAGTATCAGACCAGCGAAAATTTTGATGGTTTCTCAACCATTCCTTAACTTCAAACTGTCTTATCTCGCGAACGGATTGACGAACTCGAGAAATTCCTGTTGCATCTGAAAGTAGAAACTCGCCCGATTACAACGGTATGTGTATTTTTCCCCTAGGCCATTGTAGTTATTGGTTTCGAGTATCAGACTTACGAAAATTTTGATGGTCTCTCAACCATTCCTTAACTTCAAACTCCCATATCTCGCGAACGGATTGACGAACTCGAGAAATTCCTGTTGCATCTGAAAGTGGAAACTCGCCCGATTACAATGGTGTTTGTACTTTTCCCCTAGGCCGTTCCAGTTATTGGTTTCGAGTATCAGATTTGCGAAAATTTTGATGGTTTCTCAACCATTCCTTAACTTCAAACTCCCATATCTCTCGAACGGATTGACGAACTCGAGAATTTCCTATTGCATCTGAAAGCAGAGACTCGCCCGATTACAACGGTATGTTTATTTTTGCCCTAGGCCATAGTAGTCATTGGTCTCGAATATCAGACTTGCCAAAATTTTGATGGTTTCTCAACCACTCCTTAACTTCAAAGTCCCATATCTCGCGAACGGATTGACGAACTCGAGAAGTTCCTGTTGCATCTGGAAGTGGAAACTCGCCCGATTACAACGGTATGTGTATTTTTCCCCTAGGCCATTCCAGTTATTGGTTTCGAGTATCAGACCAGCGAAAATTTCGATGGTTTCTCAACCATTCCTTAACTTCAAACTCCCATATCTCGCGAACGGATTGACGAACTCGAGAATTTCCTATTGCATCTGAAAGCAGAGACTCGCCCGATTACAACGGTATGTCTATTTTTTCCCTAGGCCATAGTAGTCATTGGTCTCGAATATCAGACTTGCCAAAATTTTGATGGTTTCTCAACCACTCCTAAACTCCAAACTCCCATATCTCGCGAACGGAATGACGAACTCGAGAAATTCCTGTTGCATCTGAAAGTAGAAACTCGCCCGATTACAAAGGTGTGTGTCCTTTTCCCCTAGGCCATTCCAGTTATTGGTTTCGAGTATCAGACCTGCGAAAATTTCGATGGTTTCTCAACCATTCCTTAACTTCAAACTCCCATATCTCGCGAACGGATTGACGAACTCGAGAATTTCCTATTGCATCTGAAAGCAGAGACTCGCCCGATTACAACGGTATGTGTATTTTTGCCCTAGGCCATAGTAGTCATTGGTCTCGAATATCAGACTTGCCAAAATTTTGATGGTTTCTCAACCATTCCTTAACTTCAAACTCCCATATCTCGCGAACGGATTGACGAACTCGTGAACTTCCGGTTGCATCTGGTAGTAGAAACTCGCCCGATTACAATGGTGTGTGTACTTTTCCCCTAGGCCATTCCAGTTATAGGTTTCGAATATCAGACTTGCCAAAATTTTGATGGTTTCTCAACCATTCCTTAACTTCAAACTCCCATATCTCGCGAACGGATTGACGAACTCGTGAACTTCCGGTTGCATCTGGTAGTAGAAACTCGCCCGATTACAATGGTGTGTGTACTTTTCCCCTAGGCCATTCTAGTTATTGGTTTCGAGTATCAGACCAGCGAAAATTTTGATGGTTTCTCAATCATTCCTTAACTCCAAACTCCCATATCTCGCGAACGGAATGACGAACTCGAGACATTCCTGTTGCATCTGAAAGTAGAAACTCGCCCGATAACAAAGGTGTGTGTACTTTTCCCCTAGGGCATTCCAGTTAAAGGTTTCGAGTATCAGACCAGCGAAAATTTTGATGGTTTCTCAACCATTCCTTAACTTCAAACTCCCATATCTCGCGAACGGATTGACGAACTCGTGAACGTCCGGTTGCATCTGGTAGTAGAAACTCGCCCGATTACAATGGTGTGTGTACTTTTCCCCTAGGCCATTCTAGTTATTGGTTTCGAGTATCAGACCAGCGAAAATTTTGATGGTTTCTCAATCATTCCTTAACTCCAAACTCCCATATCTCGCGAACGGAATGACGAACTCGAGACATTCCTGTTGCATCTGAAAGTAGAAACTCGCCCGATAACAAAGGTGTGTGTACTTTTCCCCTAGGCCATTCCAGTTATTGGTTTCGAGTATCAGACCAGCGAAAATCTTGATGGTTTCTCAATCATTCCTTAACCTCAAACTGTCTTATCTCGCGAACCGATTGACGAACTCGAGAAATTCCTTTGCATCTGAAAGTAGAAACTAGCCCGATTACAACGGTATGTGTATTTTTCCCCTAGACCGTTGTAGTTATTGGTTTCGAGTATCAGACTAGCGAAAATTTTGATGGTTCCTCAACGATTCCTTAACTTCAAACTCCCATATCTCTCGAACGGATTGACGAACTCGAGAAATTCCTGTTGCGTCTGGAAGTAGAAACTCGCCCGATTACAACGATATGTGTATTTTTCCCCTAGGCCATTGTAGTTATTGGTTTCGAGTATCAGACTTACGAAAATTTTGATGGTTTCTCAACCATTCCTCAACTTCAAACTCCCATATCTCGCGAACGGATTGACGAACTCGAGAAATTCCTGTTGCATCTGGAAGTAGAAACTCGCCCGATTACAACGGTATGTGTATTTTTCCCCTAGGCCATTGTAGTTATTGGTTTCGAGTATCAGACTTGCGAAAATTTTGATGGTTTCTCAACCATTCCTTAACTTCAAACTCCCATATCTCGCGAACGGATTGACGAACTCGAGAAATTCCTGTTGCATCTGAAAGTAGAAACTAGCCCGATTACAATGGTGTGTGTACTTTTCACCCTAGGCCATTCCAGTTACTGGTTTCGAGTATCAGACCAGCGAAAATTTTGATGGTTTCTCAACCATTCCTTAACTTCAAACTGTCTTATCTCGCGAACGGATTGACGAACTCGAGAAATTCCTGTTGCATCTGAAAGTAGAAACTCGCCCGATTACAACGGTATGTGTATTTTTCCCCTAGGCCATTGTAGTTATTGGTTTCGAGTATCAGACTTACGAAAATTTTGATGGTCTCTCAACCATTCCTTAACTTCAAACTCCCATATCTCGCGAACGGATTGACGAACTCGAGAAATTCCTGTTGCATCTGAAAGTGGAAACTCGCCCGATTACAATGGTGTTTGTACTTTTCCCCTAGGCCGTTCCAGTTATTGGTTTCGAGTATCAGATTTGCGAAAATTTTGATGGTTTCTCAACCATTCCTTAACTTCAAACTCCCATATCTCTCGAACGGATTGACGAACTCGAGAATTTCCTATTGCATCTGAAAGCAGAGACTCGCCCGATTACAACGGTATGTGTATTTTTGCCCTAGGCCATAGTAGTCATTGGTCTCGAATATCAGACTTGCCAAAATTTTGATGGTTTCTCAACCAATCCTTAACTTCAAACTCCCATATCTCGCGAACGGATTCTCGAACTCGAGAAATTCCTGTTGCATCTGAAAGTGGAAACTCGCCCGATTATAATGGTGTTTGTATTTTTCCCCTAGGCCATTCCAGTTATAGGTTTCGAATATCAGACTTGCCAAAATTTTGATGGTTTCTCAACCATTCCTTAACTTCAAACTCCCATATCTCGCGAACGAATTGACGAACTCGAGAACTTCCGGTTGCATCTGGTAGTAGAAACTCGCCCGATTACAACGGTATGTGTATTTTTCCCCTAGGCCATTCCAGTTATTGTTTTCGAGTATCAGACTTGCGAAAATATTGATGGTTTCTCAACGATTCCTTAACATCAAACTCCCATACCTCGCGAACGGATTGGCGAACTCGAGAAACTCCTGTTGCATCTGAAAGTGGAAACTCGCCCGATTACAATGGTGTGTGTACTTTTCCCCTAGGCCATTCCAGTTATAGGTTTCGAGTATCAGACCATCGAAAATTTTGATGGTTTCTCAAACATTCCGTAACTTCAAACTCCTATATCACGCGAACGGAATGACGAACTCGAGAAATTCCTGATGCATCTGAAAGTAGAAACTCGCCCGATTACAATGGTGTGTGTATTTTTCCCCTAGGCCATTCTAGTTATTGCTTTCGAGTATCAGACAAGCGAAAATTTTGATGGTTTCTCAATCATTCCTTAACTCCAAACTCCCATATCTCGCGAACGGAATGACGAACTCGAGACATTCCTGTTGCATCTGAAAGTAGAAACTCTCCCGATAGCAATGGTGTGTGTACTTTTCCCCTAGGCCGTTCCAGTTATTGATTTCGAGTATCAGACTTGCGAAAATTTTGATGGTTTCTCAACCATTCCTTAACTTCAAACTCCCATATCTCGCGAACGGATTGACGAACTCGAGAAATTCCTGTTGCATCTGAAAGTAGAAACTCGCCCGATTACAATGGTGTGTGTACTTTTCCCCTAGGCCATTCCAGTTATTGGTTTCGAGTATCAGACCAGCGAAAATTTTGTTGGTTTCTCAACCATTCGTTAACTTCAAACTGTCTTATCTCGCGAACGGATTGACGAACTCGAGAAATTCCTGTTGCATCTGAAAGTAGAAACTCGCCCGATTACAACGGTATGTGTATTTTTCCCCTAGGCCATTGTAGTTATTGGTTTCGAGTATCAGACTTACGAAAATTTTGATGGTTTCTCCACCATTCCTTAACTTCAAACTCCCATTTCTCGCGAACGGATTGACGAACTCGAGAAGTTCCTGTTGCATCTGAAAGTAGAAACTCGCCCGATTACAAAGCTATGCGTATTTTCCCCCTAGGCCACTGTAGTTATTGGTTTCGAGTATCAGACTTGCGAAAATTTTGATGGTTTCTCAACCATTCCTTAACTTCAAACTGCCATATCTCGCGAACGGATTGACGAACTCGAGAAATTCCTGTTGCATCTGAAAGCAGAAACTCGCCCGATTACAATGGTGTGTGTACTTTTCCCCTAGGCCATTCCAGTTATTGGTTTCGAGTATCAGACCAGCGAAAATTTTGTTGGTTTCTCAACGATTCCTTAACTTCAAACTCCCATACCTCGCGAACGGATTGTCGAACTCGAGAATTTCCTATTGCATCTGAAAGCAGAGACACGCCCGATCACAACGGTATGTGTATTTTTGCCCTAGGCCATAGTAGTCATTGGTCTCGAATATCAGACTTGCCAAAATTTTGATGGTTTCTCAACCATTCCTTAACTTCAAACTCCCATATCTCGCGAACGGATTGACGAACTCCAGAAATTCCTGCTGCATCTGAAAGTGGAAACTCGCCCGATTACAATGGTGATTGTACTTTTCCCCTAGGCCATTCCAGTTATTGGTTTCGAGTATCAGACCAGCGAAAATTTTGTTGGTTTCTCAACCATTCGTTAACTTCAAACTGTCTTATCTCGCGAACGGATTGACGAACTCGAGAAATTCCTGTTGCACCTGAAAGTAGAAACTCGCCCGATTACAACGGTATGTGTATTTTTCCCCTAGGCCATTGTAGTTATTGGTTTCGAGTATCAGACTTGCGAAAATTTTGATGGTTTCTCAACGATTCCTTAACTTCAAACTCCCATACCTCGCGAACGGATTGTCGAACTCGAGAATTTCCTATTGCATCTGAAAGCAGAGACTCGCCCGATCACAACGGTATGTGTATTTTTGGCCTAGGCCATAGTAGTCATTGGTCTCGAATATCAGACTTGCCAAAATTTTGATGGTTTCTCAAGCATTCCTTAACTTCAAACTCCCATATCTCGCGAACGGATTGACGAACTCGAGAAATTCCTGCTGCATCTGAAAGTGGAAACTCGCCCGATTACAATGGTGATTGTACTTTTCCCCTAGGCCGTTCCAGTTTTTGGTTTCGAGTATCAGACTTGCGAAAATTTTGATGGTTTCTCAACCATTCCTTAACTACAAATTCCCATATCTCTCGAACGGATTGACGAACTCGAGAATTTCCTATTGTATCTGAAAGCAGAGACTCGCCCGATTACAACGGTATGTGTATTTTTGCCCTAGGCCATAGTAGTCATTGGTCTCGAATATCAGACTTGCCAAAATTTTGATGCTTTCTCAACCATTCCTTAACTTCAAACTCCCATATCTCGCGAACGGATTGACGAACTCGAGAAATTCCTGTTGCATCTGAAAGTAGAAACTCGCCCGATTACAATGGTGTGTGTACTTTTCCCCTAGGCCATTCCAGTTATTGGTTTCGAGTATCAGACCTGCGAAAATTTTGTTGGTTTCTCAACCATTCGTTTACTTCAAACTGTCTTATCTCGCGAACGGATTGACGAACTCGAGAAATTCCTGTTGCACCTGAAAGTAGAAACTCGCCCGATTACAACGGTATGTGTATTTTTCCCCTAGGCCATTGTAGTTATTGGTTTCGAGTATCAGACTTACGAAAATTTTGATGGTTTCTCCACCATTCCTTAACTTCAAACTCCCATTTCTCGCGAACGGATTGACGAACTCGAGAAGTTCCTGTTGCATCTGAAAGTAGAAACTCGCCCGATTACAAAGCTATGCGTATTTTCCCCCTAGGCCACTGTAGTTATTGGTTTCGAGTATCAGACTTGCGAAAATTTTGATGGTTTCTCAACGATTCCTTAACTTCAAACTCCCATACCTCGCGAACGGATTGACGAACTCGAGAATTTCCTATTGCATCTGAAAGCAGAGACTCGCCCGATCACAACGGTATGTGTATTTTTGCCCTAGGCCATAGTAGTCATTGGTCTCGAATATCAGACTTGCCAAAATTTTGATGGTTTCTCAACCATTCCTTAACTTCAAACTCCCATATCTCGCGAACGGATTGACGAACTCGAGAAATTCCTGCTGCATCTGAAAGTGGAAACTCGCCCGATTACAATGGTGATTGTACTTTTCCCCTAGGCCGTTCCAGTTTTTGGTTTCGAGTATCAGACTTGCGAAAATTTTGATGGTTTCTCAACCATTCCTTAACTTCAAATTCCCATATCTCTCGAACGGATTGACGAACTCGAGAATTTCCTATTGCATCTGAAAGCAGAGACTCGCCCGATTACAACGGTATGTGTATTTTTGCCCTAGGCCATAGTAGTCATTGGTCTCGAATATCAGACTTGCCAAAATTTTGATGGTTTCTCAACCATTCCTTAACTTCAAACTCCCATATCTCGCGAACGGATTGACGAACTCGAGAAATTCCTGTTGCATCTGAAAGTGGAAACTCGCCCGATTACAATGGTGTGTGTACTTTTCCCCTAGGCCACTCCAGTTATTGGTTTCGAGTATCAGACAAGCGAAAATTTTGATGGTTTCTCAATCATTCCTTAAATCCAGACTCCCATATCTCGCGAACGGAATGACGAACACGAGACATTCCTGTTGCATCTGAAAGTAGAAACTCTCCCGATAACAAAGCTATGTGTATTTTCCCCCTAGGCCTCTGTAGTTATTGGTTTCGAGTATCAGACTTGCGAAAATTTTGATGGTTTCTCAACCATTCCTTAATTTCAAACTCCCATATCTCTCGAACGGATTGACGAACTCGAGAATTTCCTATTGCATCTGAATGCAGAAACTCGCCCGATTGCAACGGTATGTGTATTTCTGCCCTAGGCCATAGTAGTCATTGGTCTCGAATATCAGACTTGCGAAAATTTTGATGGTTTCTCATCCACTCCTTAACTTCAAACTCCCATATCTCGCGAACGGAATGACGAACTCGAGAAATTCCTGTTGCAGCTGAACGTAGAAACTCGCCCGATTACAAATGTGTGTGTACTTTCCCACTAGGCCATTCCAGTTACAGGTTTCGAGTATCAGACCAGCGAAAATTTTGATGGTTTCTCAACCATTCGTTAACTTCAAACTGTCTTATCTCGCGAACGGATTGACGAACTCGAGAAATTCCTGTTGCATCTGAAAGTAGAAACTCGCCCGATTGCAACGGTATGTGTATTTTTCCCCTAGGCCATTGTAGTTATTGGTTTCGAGTATCAGACTTACGAAAATTTTGATGGTTTCTCAACCATTCCTTAACTTCAAACTCCCATACCTCGCGAACGGATTGGCGAACTCGAGAAATTCCTGTTGCATCTGAAAGTGGAAACTCGCCCGATTACAATGCTGTGTGTACTTTTCCCCTAGGCCATTCCAGTTATTGGTTTCGAGTATCAGACCAGCGAAAATTTTAATTGTTTCAAAACCATTCCTTAACTTCAAACTGTCTTATCTCGCGAACGGATTGACGAACTCGAGAAATTCCTGTTGCATCTGAAAGTAGAAACTCGTCCGATTACAACGGTATGTGTATTTTTGCCCTAGGCCATTGTAGTTATTGGTTTCGAGTATCAGACTTTCGAAAATTTTGATGGTTTCTCAAACATTCCTTAACTTCAAGCTCCCATATCTCGCGAACGGATTGACGAACTCGAGAAATTCCTGTTGCATCTGAAAGTAGAAACTCGCCCGATGACAATGGTGTGTGTACTTTTCCCCTAGGCCATTCCAGTTATAGGTTTCGAGTATCAGACCAGCGAAAATTTTGATGGTTTCTCAAACATTCCGTAACTTCAAACTCCCATATCTCGCGAACGGAATGACGAACTCGAGAAATTCCTGCTGCATCTGAAAGTAGAAACTCGCCCGATTACAACGGTATGTGTATTTTTCCCCTAGGCCATTGTAGTTATTGGTTTCGAGTATCAGACTTACGAAAATTTGGATGGTTTCTCAACCATTCCTTAACTTCAAACTCCCATGTCTCGCGAACGGATTGACGAAATCGAGAAATTCCTGTTGCATCTGAAAGTAGAAAGTCACCCGATTACAACGGTATGTGTATTTTTCCCCTAGGCCATTTTAGTTATTGGTTTCGAGTATCAGTCTTACGAAAATTTGGATGGTTTCTCAACCATTCCTTAACTTCAAACTCCCATATCTCGCGAACGGATTGGCGAACTCGAGAAATTCCTGTTGCGTCTGAAAGTAGAAACTCGCCCGATTACAAAGGTGTGTGTACTTTTCCCCAAGGCCATTCCAGTTATAGGTTTCGAGAATCAGACCAGCGAAAATTTTGATGGTATCTCAAACATTCCGTAACTTTAAACTCCCATATCTCGCGAACGGAATGACGAACCCGAGAAATTCCTGTTGCATCTGACAGTAGAAACTCGCCCGATTACAGTGGTGTGTGTACTTTTCCCCTAGGCCATTCCAGTTATTGTTTTCAAGTATCAGATCAGCGAAAATTTTGATGGTGTCTCAACCATTCCTTAACTTCAAACTCCCATATCCCGCGACCGAATTGACGAACTCGAGAAATTCCTGTTGCATCTGAAAGTAGAAACTCGCCCGATTACAAAGGTGTGTGAGCCTCTCCCCTAGGCCATTCCAGTTATAGGTTTCGAGTATCAGACCAGCGAATATTTTGATGGTTTCTCAAACATTCCGTAACTTCAAACTCCCATATCTCGCGAACGGAATGACGCACTCGAGAAATTCCTGTTGCATCTGAAAGTAGTAACTCGCCCGATTACAAAGATGTGTGTACTTTTCCCTTAGGCCATTCAAGTTATTGGTTTCGAGTATCAGACTTGCGAAAATTTTGATCGTTTCTCAACCACTCCTTAACTTCAAACTCCCATATCTCTCGAACGGAATGAAGCACTCGAGAAATTCCTGTTGCATCTGAAAGTAGAAACTCGCCCGATTACAATGGTGTGTGTACTTTTCCCCTAGGCCATTCCAGTTATTGGTTTCGAAAATCAGACCAGCGAATATTTTGATGGTTTATCAACCATTCCTTAACTTCAAACTGTCTTGTCGCGCGAACGGATTGACGAACTCGAGAAATTCCAGTTGCATCTGAAAGTAGAAACTCGCCCGATTGCAACGGTATGTGTATTTTTCCCGTAGGCCATTGTACTTATTGGTTTCGAGTATCAGACTTACGAAAATTATGATGGTTTCTCATCCATTCCTTAACTTCAAACTCCCTTATCTCGCGAACGGATTGACGAACTCGAGAAATTCCTGTTGCATCTGAAAGTAGAAACTCGCCCGATTACAGTGGTGTGTGTACTTTTCCCCTAGGCCGTTCTAGTTTTTGGTTTCGAGTATCAGACCAGCGAAAATTTAGTTGGTTTCTCAATCATTCCTTAACTCCAAACTCCCATATCTCGCGAACGGAATGACGAACTCGAGAAATTCCTGTTGCATCTGAAAGTAGAAACTCGCCCGATTACAAAGGTGTGTGTACTATTCCCCAAGGCCATTCCAGTTATAGGTTTCGAGTATCAGACCAGCGAAAATTTTGATGGTTTCTCAAACATTCCGTAACTTCAAACTCCCATATCTCTCGAACGGATTGAGGAACTCGAGAATTTCCTGTTGCATCTGAAACAGAAACTCGTCCGATTACAATGGTATGTGTATTTTTCCCTAGGCCGTAGTAGTTATTGGTTTTGAGTATCAGACTTGCGAAAATTTTGATGGTTTCTCAACCATTCCTTAACTTCAAACTCCCATATCTCGCGAACGGACTGACGAACTCGAGAAATTCCTGTTGCATCTGAAACAGAAACTCGTCCGATTACAATGGTATGTGTATTTTTCCCTAGGCCGTAGTAGTTATTGGTTTTGAGTATCAGACTTGCGAAAATTTTGATGGTTTCTCAACCATTCCTTAACTTCAAACTCCCATATCTCGCGAACGGACTGACGAACTCGAGAAATTCCTGTTGCATCTGAAAGTGGAAACTCGCCCGATTACAATGGTTTGTGTACTTTTCCCCTAGGCCATTCCAGTTATTGGTTTCGAGTATCAGACTTGCGAAAATTTTGATGGGGTCTCAACCATTCCTTAACTTCAAACTCCCATATCTCTCGAACGGATTGAGGAACTCGAGAATTTCCGATTGCATCTGGAAGTGGAAACTCGCCCGATTACAGGGCTATGTGTATTTTTTACGCTAGGCCTTTGTAGTTATTGGTTTCGAGTTACACACTTGCGAAAATTTTGATGGTTTCTCAACCACTCCTTAACTTCAAACTCCCATATCTCGGGAACGGATTGACGAACTCGAGAAATTCCTGTTGCAGCTGAAAGTAGAAACATGCCCGATTACAATGGTATGTGTACTTTTCCCCTAGGCCACAGTAGTTATTGGTATCGAGTATCAGTTGATTCCTTAACTTCAAACTCCCATATGTCGCGAACGGCTGACGAACTCGAGAAATTCCTGTTGCATCTGAAACCAGAAACTCGTCCGATTACAACGGTATGTGTATTTTTGCCCTAGGCCATAGTAGTTATTCGTTTCGAGTATCAGACTTGAGAAAATTTTGATGGTTTCTCAACCATTCCTTAACTTCAAACTCCCATATCTCGCGAACGGACTGACGAACTCGAGAAATTCCTGTTGCATCTGGAAGTGGAAACACGCCCGATTACAATGGTTTGTGTACTTTTCCCCTAGGCCATTCCAGTTATTGGTTTCGAGTATCAGACTTGCGAAAATTTTGATGGGGTCTCAACCATTCCTTAACTTCAAACTCCCATATCTCTCGAACGGATTGAGGAACTCGAGAATTTCCGATTGCATCTGGAAGTGAAAACTCGCCCGATTACAGGGCTATGTGTATTTTTTACGCTAGGCCTTTGTAGTTATTGGTTTCGAGTTACACACTTGCGAAAATTTTGATGGTTTCTCAACCACTCCTTAACTTCAAACTCCCATATCTCGGGAACGGATTGACGAACTCGAGAAATTCCTGTTGCAGCTGAAAGTAGAAACATGCCCGATTACAGTGGTATGTGTATTTTTCCCCTAGGCCATTGTTGTTATTGGTTTCGCGTATCAGACTTGCGAAAATTTTGATGGTTTCTCAACCGTTCCTTAACTTCAAACTCCCATATCTCGCGAACAGATTGACGAACTCGAGAAATTCCTGTTCCATCTGAAAGCAGAAACTCGCCCGATTACAACGGTATGTGTATTTTTGCCCTAGGCCATAGTAATTGGATTCGGGTATCAGACTTGCGAAAATTTTTATGGTTTCTCAACGATTCCTTAACTTCAAACTCCCATACCTCGCGAACGGATTGGCGAACTCGAGAAATTCCTGTTGCATCTGAAACAGAAACTCGTTCGATTAGAATGGTATGTGAATTTTTGCCCTAGGCCGTAGTAGTTATTGGTTTCGCGTATCAGACTTGCGAAAATTTTGATGGTTTCTCAAGCCTTCCTTAACTTCAAACCCACATATCTCGCGAACGGATTAACGAACTCGAGAAATTCCTGTTGGATCTGAAACAGAAACTCGTCCGATTACAATGGTATGTGTATTTTTGCCCTAGGCCTTTGTAGTTATTTGTTTCGAGTATCAGACTTGCGAAAATTTTTGTTGGTTTCTCAACCATTCCTTAACTTCAAACTCCCATATCTCGCGAACGGAATGACGAACTCGAGAAATGCCTGTTGCATCTGAAAGTAGAAACTCGCCCGATTACAATGGTGTGTGTACTTTTCCCCTAGGCCATTCCAGTTATTGGTTTCGAGTATCAGACTTGCGAAAATTTTGATGGTTTCTCAAGCATTCCTTAACTTCAAACCCCCATATCTCGCGAACGGATTGACGAACTCGAGAATTTCCTATTGCATCTGAAAGCAGAAACTCTCCCGATTACAACGGTATGTGTATTTTTGCCCTAGGCCTTAGCAGTTATTGGTTTCGAGTATCAGACTTGCGAAAATTTTGATGGTTTCTCAACCATTCCTTAACTTCAAACTCCCATATCTCGCGAACGAAATGACGAACTCAAGAAATTCCTGTTGCATCTGAAACAGAAACTCGTCCGATTACAATGGTATGTGTATTTTTCCCTAGGCCGTAGTAGTTATTGGTTTTGAGAATCAGACTTGCGAAAATTTTGATGGTTTCTCAACCATTCCTTAACTTCAAACTCCCATATCTCGCGAACGGACTGACGAACTCGAGAAATTCCTGTTGCATCTGAAAGTGGAAACTCGCCCGATTACAATGGTTTGTGTACTTTTCCCCTAGGCCATTCCAGTTATTGGTTTCGAGTATCAGACTTGCGACCATTTTGATGGTTTCTCAACCATTCCTTAACTTCAAACTCCCATATCTCGCGAACGGACTGACGAAATCGAGAAATTCCTGTTGCATCTGAAAGTGGAAACTCGCCCGATTACAATGGTTTGTGTACTTTTCCCCTAGGCCATTCCAGGTAATGGTTTCGAGTATCAGACTTGCGACCATTTTGATGGTTTCTCAACCATTCCTTAACTTCAAACTCCCATATCTCGAGAACGGATTGACGAACTCGAGAAATTCCTGTTGCATCTGAATACAGAAACTCTCCCGATTACAACGGTGTGTTTATTTTTGCCCTAGGTAATAGTAGTTATTGGTTTCGAGTATCAGACTTGCGAAAATTTTGATGGTTTCTCAACCATTCCTTAACTTCAAACTCCCATATCTAGCGAACGGATTGATGAACTCGAGAAATTCCTGTAGCATCTGAAAGTAGAAACTCGCCCGATTACAATGGTGTGTGTACTTTTCCCCTAGGCCACAGTAGTTATTGGTATCGAGTATCAGTTGATTCCTTAACTTCAAACTCCCATATGTCGCGAACGGCTGACGAACTCGAGAAATTCCTGTTGCATCTGAAACCAGAAACTCGTCCGATTACAACGGTATGTGTATTTTTGCCCTAGGCCATAGTAGTTATTCGTTTCGAGTATCAGACTTGCGAAAATTTTGATGGTTTCTCAACCATTCCTTAACTTCAAACTCCCATATCTCGCGAACGGACTGACGAACTCGAGAAATTCCTGTTGCATCTGGAAGTGGAAACTCGCCCGATTACAATGGTTTGTGTACTTTTCCCCTAGGCCATTCCAGTTATTGGTTTCGAGTATCAGACCAGCGAAAACTTTGATGGTTTCTCAACGAATCCTTAACTTCAAACTCCCATACCTCGCGAACGGATTAGCGAACTCGAGAATTTCCTATTGCATCTGAAAGCAGAAACTCTCCCGATTACAACGGTATGTGTATTTTTGCCCTTGGCCTTGGTAGTTATTGCTTTCGAGTATCAGACTTGCGAAAATTTTGATGGTTTCTCAACGATTACTTAACTTCAAACTCCCATATCTCGCGAACGGATTGGCGAGCTCGAGAAATTCCTGTTGCATCTGAAAGTAGTAACTCGCCCGATTACAATGGTGTGTGTACATTTCCCCTAGGCCTTTCCAGTTATTGGTTTCGAGTATCAGACTTGCGAAAATTTTGTTGGTTTCTCAACCATTCCTTAACTTCAAACTCCCATATCTCGCGAACGGTATGACGAACTCGAGAAATGCCTGTTGCATCTGAAAGTAGAAACTCGCCCGATTACAATGGTGTGTGTACTTTTCCCCTAGGCCATTCCAGTTATTTGTTTCGAGTATCAGACTTGCGAAAATTTTGATTGTTTCTCAACCATTCCTTAACTCCAAACTCCCATATCTCGCGAACGGGATGACGAACTCGAGAAATTCCTGTTGCATCTGAAAGTAGAAACTCGCCCGATTACAACGGTATGTGTATTTTTCCCCTAGGCCATAGTAGTTATTGGTTTCGAGTATTAGACTTGCGAAAATTTTGATGGTTTCTCAACCATTCCTTAACTTCAAACTCCCATATCTCGCGAACGGACTGACGAACTCGAGAAATTCCTGTTGCATCTGGAAGTGGAAACTCGCCCGATTACAATGGTTTGTGTACTTTTCCCCTAGGCCATTCCAGTTATTGGTTTCGAGTATCAGACCAGCGAAAACTTTGATGGTTTCTCAACGAATCCTTAACTTCAAGCTCCCATACCTCGCGAACGGATTGGCGAACTCGAGAATTTCCTATTGCATCTGAAAGCAGAAACTCTCCCGATTACAACGGTGTGTGTATTTTTGCCCTAGGCCTTAGTAGTTATTGGTTTCGAGTATCAGACTTGCGAAAATTTTGATGGTTTCTCAACCATTCCTTAACTTCAAACTCCCATATCTCGCGAACGAAATGACGAACTCCAGAAATTCCTGTTGCATCCGAAACAGAAACTCGTCCGATTACAATGGTATGTGTATTTCTGCCCTAGGCCGTAGTAGTTATTGGTTTTGAGTATCGGACTTGCGAAAATTTTGATGGTTTCTCAACCATTCCTTAACTTCAAACTCCCATATCTCGCGAACGGACTGACGAACTCGAGAAATTCCTGTTGCATCTGAAAGTGGAAACTCGCCCGATTACAATGGTTTGTGTACTTTTCCCCCAGGCCATTCCAGTTATTGGTTTCGAGTATCAGACTTGCGACCATTTTGATGGTTTCTCAACCATTCCTTAACTTCAAACTCCCATATCTCGAGAACGGATTGACGAACTCGAGAAATTCCTGTTGCATCCGAATGCAGAAACTCTCCCGATTACAACGGTGTGTGTATTTTTGCCCTAGGCCTTAGTAGTTATTGGTTTCGAGTATCAGACTTGCGAAAATTTTGATGGTTTCTCAACCATTCCTTAACTTCAAACTCCCATATCTCGCGAACGAAATGACGAACTCCAGAAATTCCTGTTGCATCCGAAACAGAAACTCGTCCGATTACAATGGTTTGTGTACTTTTCCCCCAGGCCATTCCAGTTATTGGTTTCGAGTATCAGACTTGCGACCATTTTGATGGTTTCTCAACCATTCCTTAACTTCAAACTCCCATATCTCGAGAACGGATTGACGAACTCGAGAAATTCCTGTAGCATCTGAAAGTAGAAACTCGCCCGATTACAATGGTGTGTGTACTTTTCCCCTAGGCCACAGTAGTTATTGGTATCGAGTATCAGTTGATTCCTTAACTTCAAACTCCCATATGTCGCGAACGGCTGACGAACTCGAGAAATTCCTGTTGCATCTGAAACCAGAAACTCGCCCGAATACAACGGTATGTGTATTTTTGCCCTAGGCTATAGTCGTTATTGGTTTCGAGTATCAGACTTGCGAAAATTTTGATGGTTTCTCAACCATTCCTTAACTTCAAGCTCCCATATCTCGCGAACGAATTGACGAACTCGAGATATTCCTGCTGCATCAGAAAGTAGAAACTCGCCCGATTACAATGGTGTTTGTACTTTTCCCCTAGGCCATTCTAGTTATTGGTTTTGAGTATCAGACCAGCGAAAATTTTGATGGTTTCTCAACCATACCTTAATTTCAAACTCCCATATCTCTCGAACGGATTGACGAACTCGAGAATTTCCTATTGCATCTGAAAGCAGAATCTCGCCCGATTACAACGGTATGTGTATTTTTGCCCTAGGCCACAGTAGTCATTGGTCTCGAATATCAGACTTGCGAAAATTTTGATGGTTTCTCAACCACTCCTTAACTTCAAACTCCCATATCTCGCGAACGGATTGACGAACTCGAGAACTTCCGGTTGCATCTGGAAGTGGAAACTCGCCCGATTACAATGGTGTGTGTACTTTTCCCCTAGGCCATTCCAGTTATTGGTTTCGAGTATCAGACCCGCTAAAATTTTGATGGTTTCTCAAACATTCCGTAACTTCAAACTGCCATATCTCGCGAACGGAATGACGAACTCGAGAAATTCCTGCTGCATCTGAAAGTAGAAACTCGCCCGATTACAATGGGGTGTGTACTTTTCCCCTAGGCCATTCTAGTTATTGGTTTTGAGTATCAGACCAGCGAAAATTTTGATTGTTTCTCAACCATTCCTTAACTCCAAACTCCCATATCTCGCGAACGGGATGACGAACTCGAGAAATTCCTGTTGCATCTGAAAGTAGAAACTCGCCCGATTACAACGGTATGTGTATTTTTCCCCTAGGCCAATGTAGTTATTGGTTTCGAGTATCAGACTTACGAAAATTTTGATGGTTTCTCAACCATTCCTTATCTTCAAACTCCCATGTCTCGCGAACGGATTGACGAACTCGAGAAATTCCTGTTGCATCTGAAAGCAGAAACTCGCCCGATTACAAAGCTATGTGTATATTTCCCCTAGGCCTTTGTAGTTATTGGTTTCGGGTATCAGACATGCGAAAATTTTGATGGTTTCTCAACGATTCCTTAACTTCAAACTCACATACATATCGCGAACGGATTGGCGAACTCGAGAAATTCCTGTTGCATCTGAAAGTAGAAACTCGCCCGATTACAATGGTGTGTGTACTTTTCCCCTAGGCCATTCCAGTTATTGATTTCGAGTATCAGACCAGCTAAAATTTTGGTGGTTTCTCAAACATTCCGTAACTTCAAACTGCCATATCTCGCGAACGGAATGACGAACTCGAGAAATTCCTGCTGCATCTGAAAGTAGAAACTCGCCCGATTTCAATGGGGTGTGTACTTTTCCCCTAGGCCATTCTAGTTATTGGTTTTGAGTATCAGACCAGCGAAAATTTTGATGGTTTCTCAACCATTCCTTAACTCCAAACTCCCATATCTCGCGAACGGGATGACGAACTCGAGAAATTCCTGTTGCATCTGAAAGTAGAATCTCGCCCGATTACAAAGGTGTGTGTACTTTTCCCCTAGGCCATTCCAGTTATAGGTTTCGAGTATCAGACTTGCGAAAATTTTGATGGTTTCTCAACCATTCCTTAACTTCAAGCTCCCATATCTCGCGAACGGATTGGCGAACTCGAGAAATTCCTGTGGCATCTGAAAGTAGAAACTCGCCCGATTACAATGGTGTGTGTACTTTTCCCCTAGGCCATTCCAGTTATAGGTTTCGAGTATCAGACCAGCGAAAATTTTGATGGTTTCTCAAACATTCCGTAACTTCAAACTGCCATATCTCGCGAACGGAATGACGAACTCGAGAAATTCCTGCTGCATCTGAAAGTAGAAACTCGCCCAATTACAATGGGGTGTGTACTTTTACCCTAGGCCATTCTAGTTATTGGTTTTGAGTATCAGACCAGCGAAAATTTTGATGGTTTCTCAACCATTCCTTAACTCCAAACTCCCATATCTCGTTAACGGGATGACGAACTCGAGAAATTCCTGTTGCATCTGAAAGTAGAAACTCGCCCGATTACAAAGGTGTGTGTACTTTTCCCCTAGGCCATTCCAGTTATAGGTTTCGAGTATCAGACCAGCAAAAATTTTGATGGTTTCTCAAACATTCCGTAACTTCAAACTCCCATATCTCGCGAACGGAATGACGAACTCGAGAAATTCCCGTTGCATCTGAAAGCAGAAACTCGCCCGATCACAAAGCTATGTGTATTTTTCCCCTAGGCCTTTGTAGTTATTGGTTTCGAGTATCAGACTTGCGAAAATTTTGATGGTTTCTCAACCATTCCTTAACTTCAAGCTCCCATATCTCGCGAACGGATTGACGAACTCGAGAAATTCCTGTTGCATCTGAAAGTAGAAACTCGCCCGATTACAATGGTGTGTGTGCTTTTCCCCTAGGCCATTCCAGTTATTGGTTTCGAGTATCAGAATTGCGAAAACTTTGATGGTTTCTCAACTATTCCTTAATTTCAAACTACCATATCTCGCGAACGGATTGACGAACACGAGAAATTCCTGTTGCATCTGAAAGTAGAAACTCGCCCGATTACAAAGGTGTGTGCACTTTTCCCCTAGGCCATTCCAGTTATAGGTTTCGAGTATCAGACCAGCGAAAATTTTGATGGTTTCTCAAACATTCCGTAACTTCAAACCCCCATATCTCGCGAACGGAATGACGAACTCGAGAAATTCCTGCTGCATCTGATAGTAGAAACTCGCCCGATTACAATGGTGTGTGCACTTTTCCCCTAGGCCATTCTAGTTATTGGTTTTGAGTATCAGACCAGCGAAAATTTTGATGGTTTCTCAAACATTCCTTAATTCCAAACTCCCATATCTCGCGAACGGATTGGCGAACTCGAGAAATTCCTGTTGCATCTGAAAATAGAAACTCGCCCGATTACAAAGGTGTGTGTACTTTTCCCCTAGGCCATTCCAGTTATAGGTTTCGAGTATCAGACCAGGGAAAATTTTGATGGTTTCTCAAACATTCCGTAACTTCAAACGCCCATATCTCGCGAACGGATTGACGAACTCGAGAAATTCCTGTTGCATCTGAAAGTAGAAACTCGCCCGATTACAGTGGTTTGTGTACTTTTCCCCTACGCCATTCCAGTTATTGTTTTCGAGTATCAGATCAGCGAAAATTTTGATGGTTCCTCAACCATTCCTTAACTTCAAACTCCCGTATCTCGCGAACGAATTGACGAACTCGAGAAATTCCTGTTGCATCTCAAAGCAGAAACTCGCCCGAATACAACGGTATGTGTATTTTTGCCCTAGGCTATAGTAGTTATTGGTTTCGAGTATCAGACTTGCGAAAATTTTGATGGTTTCTCAACCATTCCTTAAATTCAAGCTCCCATATCTCGCGAACGGATTGACGAACTCGAGAAATTCCTGTTGCATCTGAAAGTAGAAACTCGCCCGATTACAATGGTGTGTGTACTTTTCCCCTAGGCCATTCCAGTTATTGGTTTCGAGTATCAGAATTGCGAAAACTTTGATGGTTTCTCAACCATTCCTTAACTTCAAACTACCATATCTCGCGAACGGAATGACGAACTCGAGAAATTCCTGCTGCATCTGAAAGTAGAAACTCGCCCGATTACAATGGTGTGTGTACTTTCCCCTAGGCCATTCTAGTTATTGGTTTTGAGTATCAGACCAGCGAAAATTTTGATGGTTTCTCAACCATTCCTTAACTCCAAACTCCCATATCTCGCGAACGGATTGGCGAACTCGAGAAATTCCTGTTGCATCTGAAAGTAGAAACTCGCCCGATTACAATGGTGTGTGTACTTTTCCCCTAGGCCATTCCAGTTATAGGTTTCGAGTATCAGACCAGCGAAAATTTTGATGGTTTCTCAAACATTCCGTAACTTCAAACGCCCATATCTCGCGAACGGAATGACGAACTCGAGAAATTCCTGTTGCATCTGAAAGTAGAAACTCGCCCGATTACAGTGGTTTGTGTACTTTTCCCCTAGGCCATTCCAGTTATTCTTTTCGAGTATCAGATCAGCGAAAATTTTCATGGTTTCTCAACCATTCCTTAACTTCGAACTCCCGTATCTCGCGAACGAATTGACGAACTCGAGAAATTCCTGTTGCATCTCAAAGCAGAAACTCGCCCGAATACAACGGTATGTGTACTTTTGCCCTAGGCTATAGTAGTCATTGGTCTCAAATATCAGACTTGCGAAAATTTTGATGGTTTCTCAACCACTCCTTAACTTCAAACTCCCATATCTCGCGAACGGAATGACGAACTCGAGAAATTCCTGTTGCATCTGAAAGTGGAAACTCGCCCGATTACAATGGTTTGTGTACTTTTCCCCTAGGCCATTCCAGTTATTGGTTTCGAGTATCAGACTTGCGACCATTTTGATGGTTCCTCAACCATTCCTTAACTTCAAACTCCCATATCTCGCGAACGGACTGACGAACTCGAGAAATTCCTGTTGCATCTGAAAGTGGAAACTCGCCCGATTACAATGGTTTGTGTACTTTTCCCCTAGGCCATTCCAGGTAATGGTTTCGAGTATCAGACTTGCGACCATTTTGATGGTTTCTCAACCATTCCTTAACTTCAAACTCCCATATCTCGAGAACGGATTGACGAACTCGAGAAATTCCTGTTGCATCTGAATGCAGAAACTCTCCCGATTACAACGGTGTGTTTATTTTTGCCCTAGGTAATAGTAGTTATTGGTTTCGAGTATCAGACTTGCGAAAATTTTGATGGTTTCTCAACCATTCCTTAACTTCAAACTCCCATATCTAGCGAACAGGTTGACGAACTCGAGAAATTCCTGTTCCATCTGAAAGCAGAAACTCGCCCGATTACAACGGTATGTGTATTTTTGCCCTAGGCCATAGTAATTGGATTCGGGTATCAGACTTGCGAAAATTTTTATGGTTTCTCAACGATTCCTTAACTTCAAACTCCCATACCTCGCGAACGGATTGGCGAACTCGAGAAATTCCTGTTGCATCTGAAACAGAAACTCGTTCGATTAGAATGGTATGTGAATTTTTGCCCTAGGCCGTAGTAGTTATTGGTTTCGAGTATCAGACTTGCGAAAATTTTTTGGTTTCTCAACGATTCCTTAACTTCAAACTCCCATATCTCGCGAACGGATTGACGAACTCGAGAAATTCCTGTTGCATCTGAAAGTAGAAACATGCCCGATTACAAAGGTATGTGTATTTTTCACCTAGGCCCTTGTAGTTATTGGTTTCGCGTATCAGACTTGCGAAAATTTTGATGGTTTCTCAAGCATTCCTTAACTTCAAACCCACATATCTCGCGAACGGATTAACGAACTCGAGAAATTCCTGTTGGATCTGAAACAGAAACTCGTCCGATTACAATGGTATGTGTATTTTTGCCCTAGGCCTTTGTAGTTATTTGTTTCGAGTATCAGACTTGCGAAAATTTTGTTGGTTTCTCAACCATTCCTTAACTTCAAACTCCCATATCTCGCGAACGGAATGACGAACTCGAGAAATGCCTGTTGCATCTGAAAGTAGAAACTCGCCCGATTACAATGGTGTGTGTACTTTTCCCCTAGGCCATTCCAGTTATTGGTTTCGAGTATCAGACTTGCGAAAATTTTGATGGTTTCTCAAGCATTCCTTAACTTCAAACCCCCATATCTCGCGAACGGATTGACGAACTCGAGAATTTCCTATTGCATCTGAAAGCAGAAACTCTCCCGATTACAACGGTATGTGTATTTTTGCCCTAGGCCTTAGCAGTTATTGGTTTCGAGTATCAGACTTGCGAAAATTTTGATGGTTTCTCAACCATTCCTTAACTTCAAACTCCCATATCTCGCGAACGAAATGACGAACTCAAGAAATTCCTGTTGCATCTGAAACAGAAACTCGTCCGATTACAATGGTATGTGTATTTTTCCCTAGGCCGTAGTAGTTACTGGTTTTGAGTATCAGACTTGCGAAAATTTTGATGGTTTCTCAACCATTCCTTAACTTCAAACTCCCATATCTCGCGAACGGACTGACGAACTCGAGAAATTCCTGTTGCATCTGAAAGTGGAAACTCGCCCGATTACAATGGTTTGTGTACTTTTCCCCTAGGCCATTCCAGTTATTGGTTTCGAGTATCAGACTTGCGACCATTTTGATGGTTTCTCAACCATTCCTTAACTTCAAACTCCCATATCTCGCGAACGGACTGACGAACTCGAGAAATTCCTGTTGCATCTGAAAGTGGAAACTCGCCCGATTACAATGGTTTGTGTACTTTTCCCCTAGGCCATTCCAGGTAATGGTTTCGAGTATCAGACTTGCGACCATTTTGATGGTTTCTCAACCATTCCTTAACTTCAAACTCCCATATCTCGAGAACGGATTGACGAACTCGAGAAATTCCTGTTGCATCTGAATGCAGAAACTCTCCCGATTACAACGGTGTGTTTATTTTTGCCCTAGGTAATAGTAGTTATTGGTTTCGAGTATCAGACTTGCGAAAATTTTGATGGTTTCTCAACCATTCCTTAACTTCAAACTCCCATATCTAGCGAACGTATTGATGAACTCGAGAAATTCCTGTAGCATCTGAAAGTAGAAACTCGCCCGATTACAATGGTGTGTGTACATTTCCCCTAGGCCACAGTAGTTATTGGTATCGAGTATCAGTTGGTTCCTTAACTTCAAACTCCCATATGTCGCGAACGGCTGACGAACTCGAGAAATTCCTGTTGCATCTGAAACCAGAAACTCGTCCGATTACAACGGTATGTGTATTTTTGCCCTAGGCCATAGTAGTTATTCGTTTCGAGTATCAGACTTGCGAAAATTTTGATGGTTTCTCAACCATTCCTTAACTTCAAACTCCCATATCTCGCGAACGGACTGACGAACTCGAGAAATTCCTGTTGCATCTGGAAGTGGAAACTCGCCCGATTACAATGGTTTGTGTACTTTTCCCCTAGGCCATTCCAGTTATTGGTTTCGAGTATCAGACCAGCGAAAACTTTGATGGTTTCTCAACGAATCCTTAACTTCAAACTCCCATACCTCGCGAACGGATTAGCGAACTCGAGAATTTCCTATTGCATCTGAAAGCAGAAACTCTCCCGATTACAACGGTATGTGTATTTTTGCCCTTGGCCTTGGTAGTTATTGCTTTCGAGTATCAGACTTGCGAAAATTTTGATGGTTTCTCAACGATTACTTAACTTCAAACTCCCATATCTCGCGAACGGATTGGCGAGCTCGAGAAATTCCTGTTGCATCTGAAAGTAGTAACTCGCCCAATTACAATGGTGTGTGTACATTTCCCCTAGGCCTTTCCAGTTATTGGTTTCGAGTATCAGACTTGCGAAAATTTTGTTGGTTTCTCAACCATTCCTTAACTTCAAACTCCCATATCTCGCGAACGGAATGACGAACTCGAGAAATGCCTGTTGCATCTGAAAGTAGAAACTCGCCCGATTACAATGGTGTGTGTACTTTTCCCCTAGGCCATTCCAGTTATTTGTTTCGAGTATCAGACTTGCGAAAATTTTGATTGTTTCTCAACCATTCCTTAATTCCAAACTCCCATATCTCGCGAACGGGATGACGAACTCGAGAAATTCCTGTTGCATCTGAAAGTAGAAACTCGCCCGATTACAACGGTATGTGTATTTTTCCCCTAGGCCATAGTAGTTATTGGTTTCGAGTATTAGACTTGCGAAAATTTTGATGGTTTCTCAACCATTCCTTAACTTCAAACTCCCATATCTCGCGAACGGACTGACGAACTCGAGAAATTCCTGTTGCATCTGGAAGTGGAAACTCGCCCGATTACAATGGTTTGTGTACTTTTCCCCTAGGCCATTCCAGTTATTGGTTTCGAGTATCAGACCAGCGAAAACTTTGATGGTTTCTCAACGAATCCTTAACTTCAAGCTCCCATACCTCGCGAACGGATTGGCGAACTCGAGAATTTCCTATTGCATCTGAAAGCAGAAACTCTCCCGATTACAACGGTATGTGTATTTTTGCCCTTGGCCTTGGTAGTTATTGCTTTCGAGTATCAGACTTGCGAAAATTTTGATGGTTTCTCAACGATTACTTAACTTCAAACTCCCATATATGGCGAACGGATTGGCGAGCTCGAGAAATTCCTGTTGCATCTGAAAGTAGTAACTCTCCCGATTACAATGGTGTGTGTACATTTCCCCTAGGCCTTTCCAGTTATTGGTTTCGAGTTTCAGACTTGTGAAAACTTTGTTGGTTTCTCAACCATTCCTTAACTTCAAACTCCCATATCTCGCGAACGGAATGACGAACTCGAGAAATGCCTGTTGCATCTGAAAGTAGAAACTCGCCCGATTACAATGGTGTGTGTACTTTTCCCCTAGGCCATTCCAGTTATTTGTTTCGAGTATCAGACTTGCGAAAATTTTGTTGGTTTCTCAAGCATTCCTTAACTTCAAACCCCCATATCTCGCGAACGAAATGACGAACTCGAGAAATTCCTGTTGCATCCGAAACAGAAACTCGTCCGATTACAATGGTATGTGTATTTTTGCCCTAGGCCGTAGTAGTTATTGGTTTTGAGTATCGGACTTGCGAAAATTTTGATGGTTTCTCAACCATTCCTTAACTTCAAACTCCCATATCTCGCGAACGGACTGACGAACTCGAGAAATTCCTGTTGCATCTGAAAGTAGAAACTCGCCCGATTACAATGGTGTGTGTACTTTTCCCCTAGGCCACAGTAGTTATTGGTATCGAGTATCAGTTGATTCCTTAACTTCAAACTCCCATATGTCGCGAACGGCTGACGAACTCGAGAAATTCCTGTTGCATCTGAAACCAGAAACTCGCCCGAATACAACGGTATGTGTATTTTTGCCCTAGGCTATAGTAGTTATTGGTTTCGAGTATCAGACTTGCGAAAATTTTGATGGTTTCTCAACCATTCCTTAACTTCAAGCTCCCATATCTCGCGAACGAATTGACGAACTCGAGATATTCCTGCTGCATCAGAAAGTAGAAACTCGCCCGATTACAATGGTGTTTGTACTTTTCCCCTAGGCCATTCTAGTTATTGGTTTTGAGTATCAGACCAGCGAAAATTTTTATGGTTTCTCAACCATACCTTAATTTCAAACTCCCATATCTCTCGAACGGATTGACGAACTCGAGAATTTCCTATTGCATCTGAGAGCAGAATCTCGCCCGATTACAACGGTATGTGTATTTTTGCCCTAGGCCACAGTAGTCATTGGTCTCGAATATCAGACTTGCGAAAATTTTGATGGTTTCTCAACCACTCCTTAACTTCAAACTCCCATATCTCGCGAACGGATTGACGAACTCGAGAACTTCCGGTTGCATCTGGAAGTGGAAACTCGCCCGATTACAATGGTGTGTGTACTTTTCCCCTAGGCCATTCCAGTTATTGGTTTCGAGTATCAGACCCGCTAAAATTTTGATGGTTTCTCAAACATTCCGTAACTTCAAACTGCCATATCTCGCGAACGGAATGACGAACTTGAGAAATTCCTGCTGCATCTGAAAGTAGAAACTCGCCCGATTACAATGGGGTGTGTACTTTTCCCCTAGGCCATTCTAGTTATTGGTTTTGAGTATCAGACCAGCGAAAATTTTGATTGTTTCTCAACCATTCCTTAATTCCAAACTCCCATATCTCGCGAACGGGATGACGAACTCGAGAAATTCCTGTTGCATCTGAAAGTAGAAACTCGCCCGATTACAACGGTATGTGTATTTTTCCCCTAGGCCAATGTAGTTATTGGTTTCGAGTATCAGACTTACGAAAATTTTGATGGTTTCTCAACCATTCCTTATCTTCAAACTCCCATGTCTCGCGAACGGATTGACGAACTCGAGAAATTCCTGTTGCATCTGAAAGCAGAAACTCGCCCGATTACAAAGCTATGTGTATATTTCCCCTAGGCCTTTGTAGTTATTGGTTTCGGGTATCAGACATGCGAAAATTTTGATGGTTTCTCAACGATTCCTTAACTTCAAACTCACATACATATCGCGAACGGATTGGCGAACTCGAGAAATTCCTGTTGCATCTGAAAGTAGAAACTCGCCCGATTACAATGGTGTGTGTACTTTTCCCCTAGGCCATTCCAGTTATTGATTTCGAGTATCAGACCAGCTAAAATTTTGGTGGTTTCTCAAACATTCCGTAACTTCAAACTGCCATATCTCGCGAACGGAATGACGAACTCGAGAAATTCCTGCTGCATCTGAAAGTAGAAACTCGCCCGATTTCAATGGGGTGTGTACTTTTCCCCTAGGCCATTCTAGTTATTGGTTTTGAGTATCAGACCAGCGAAAATTTTGATGGTTTCTCAACCATTCCTTAACTCCAAACTCCCATATCTCGCGAACGGGATGACGAACTCGAGAAATTCCTGTTGCATCTGAAAGTAGAAACTCGCCCGATTACAAAGGTGTGTGTACTTTTCCCCTAGGCCATTCCAGTTATAGGTTTCGAGCATCAGACCAGCGAAAATTTTGATGGTTTCTCAAACATTCCGTAACTTCAAACTCCCATATCTCACGAACGGAATGACGAACTCGAGAAGTTCCTGTTGCATCTGAAAGTAGAAACTCGCCCGATTTCAGTGGTGTGTGTACTTTTCCCCTAGGCCGTTCCAGTTATTGGTTTCGAGTATCAGACCTGCGAAAATTTTGATGGTTTCTCAACCATTCCTTAACTTCAAACTGTCTCATCTCGCGAACGGATTGACGAACTCGAGAAATTCCTGTTGCATCTGAAAGTAGAAACTCGCCTGATTACAACGGTATGTGTATTTACCCCTAGGCCATTGTAGTTATTGTTTCGAGTATCAGACTTACGAAAATTTTGATGGTTTCTCAACCATTCCTTAAATTCAAACTCCCATGTCTCGCGAACGGATTGACGAACTCGAGAAATTCCTGTTGCATCTGAAAGCAGAAACTCGCCCGATTACAAAGCTATGTGTATTTTTCCCCTAGGCCTTTGTAGTTATTGGTTTCGAGTATCAGACTTGCGAAAATTTTGATGGTTTCTCAACCATTCCTTAACTTCAAGCTCCCATATCTCGCGAACGGATTGGCGAACTCGAGAAATTCCTGTGGCATCTGAAAGTAGAAACTCGCCCGATTACAATGGTGTGTGTACTTTTCCCCTAGGCCATTCCAGTTATTGGTTTCGAGTATCAGAATTGCGATAACTTTGATGGTTTCTCAAACATTCCTTAACTTCAAACTACCATATCTCGCGAACGGATTGACGAACACGAGAAATTCCTGTTGCATCTGAAAGTAGAAACTCGCCCGATTACAAAGGTGTGTGTACTTTTCCCCTAGGCCATTCCAGTTATAGGTTTCGAGTATCAGACCAGCGAAAATTTTGATGGTTTCTCAAACATTCCGTAACTTCAAACTGCCATATCTCGCGAACGGAATGACGAACTCGAGAAATTCCTGCTGCATCTGAAAGTAGAAACTCGCCCAATTACAATGGGGTGTGTACTTTTACCCTAGGCCATTCTAGTTATTGGTTTTGAGTATCAGACCAGCGAAAATTTTGATGGTTTCTCAACCATTCCTTAACTCCAAACTCCCATATCTCGCGAACGGGATGACGAACTCGAGAAATTCCTGTTGCATCTGAAAGTAGAAACTCGCCCGATTACAAAGGTGTGTGTACTTTTCCCCTAGGCCATTCCAGTTATAGGTTTCGAGTATCAGACCAGCAAAAATTTTGATGGTTTCTCAAACATTCCGTAACTTCAAACTCCCATATCTCGCGAACGGAATGACGAACTCGAGAAATTCCCGTTGCATCTGAAAGCAGAAACTCGCCCGATCACAAAGCTATGTGTATTTTTCCCCTAGGCCTTTGTAGTTATTGGTTTCGAGTATCAGACTTACGAAAATTTTGATGGTTTCTCAACCATTCCTTAACTTCAAGCTCCCATATCTCGCGAACGGATTGACGAACTCGAGAAATTCCTGTTGCATCTGAAAGTAGAAACTCGCCCGATTACAATGGTGTGTGTGCTTTTCCCCTAGGCCATTCCAGTTATTGGTTTCGAGTATCAGAATTGCGAAAACTTTGATGGTTTCTCAACCATTCCTTAATTTCAAACTACCATATCTCGCGAACGGATTGACGAACACGAGAAATTCCTGTTGCATCTGAAAGTAGAAACTCGCCCGATTACAAAGGTGTGTGCACTTTTCCCCTAGGCCATTCCAGTTATAGGTTTCGAGTATCAGACCAGCGAAAATTTTGATGGTTTCTCAAACATTCCGTAACTTCAAACCCCCATATCTCGCGAACGGAATGACGAACTCGAGAAATTCCTGCTGCATCTGATAGTAGAAACTCGCCCGATTACAATGGTGTGTGCACTTTTCCCCTAGGCCATTCTAGTTATTGGTTTTGAGTATCAGACCAGCGAAAATTATGATGGTTTCTCAAACATTCCTTAATTCCAAACTCCCATATCTCGCGAACGGATTGGCGAACTCGAGAAATTCCTGTTGCATCTGAAAATAGAAACTCGCCCGATTACAAAGGTGTGTGTACTTTTCCCCTAGGCCATTCCAGTTATAGGTTTCGAGTATCAGACCAGGGAAAATTTTGATGGTTTCTCAAACATTCCGTAACTTCAAACGCCCATATCTCGCGAACGGATTGGCGAACTCGAGAAATTCCTGTTGCATCTGAAAGTAGAAACTCGCCCGATTACAGTGGTTTGTGTACTTTTCCCCTACGCCATTCCAGTTATTGTTTTCGAGTATCAGATCAGCGAAAATTTTGATGGTTCCTCAACCATTCCTTAACTTCAAACTCCCGTATCTCGCGAACGAATTGACGAACTCGAGAAATTCCTGTTGCATCTCAAAGCAGAAACTCGCCCGAATACAACGGTATGTGTATTTTTGCCCTAGGCTATAGTAGTTATTGGTTTCGAGTATCAGACTTGCGAAAATTTTGATGGTTTCTCAACCATTCCTTAAATTCAAGCTCCCATATCTCGCGAACGGATTGACGAACTCGAGAAATTCCTGTTGCATCTGAAAGTAGAAACTCGCCCGATTACAATGGTGTGTGTACTTTTCCCCTAGGCCATTCCAGTTATTGGTTTCGAGTATCAGAATTGCGAAAACTTTGATGGTTTCTCAACCATTCCTTAACTTCAAACTACCATATCTCGCGAACGGAATGACGAACTCGAGAAATTCCTGCTGCATCTGAAAGTAGAAACTCGCCCGATTACAATGGTGTGTGTACTTTCCCCTAGGCCATTCTAGTTATTGGTTTTGAGTATCAGACCAGCGAAAATTTTGATGGTTTCTCAACCATTCCTTAACTCCAAACTCCCATATCTCGCGAACGGATTGGCGAACTCGAGAAATTCCTGTTGCATCTGAAAGTAGAAACTCGCCCGATTACAATGGTGTGTGTACTTTTCCCCTAGGCCATTCCAGTTATAGGTTTCGAGTATCAGACCAGCGAAAATTTTGATGGTTTCTCAAACATTCCGTAACTTCAAACGCCCATATCTCGCGAACGGAATGACGAACTCGAGAAATTCCTGTTGCATCTGAAAGTAGAAACTCGCCCGATTACAGTGGTTTGTGTACTTTTCCCCTAGGCCATTCCAGTTATTCTTTTCGAGTATCAGATCAGCGAAAATTTTCATGGTTTCTCAACCATTCCTTAACTTCGAACTCCCGTATCTCGCGAACGAATTGACGAACTCGAGAAATTCCTGTTGCATCTCAAAGCAGAAACTCGCCCGAATACAACGGTATGTGTACTTTTGCCCTAGGCTATAGTAGTCATTGGTCTCAAATATCAGACTTGCGAAAATTTTGATGGTTTCTCAACCACTCCTTAACTTCAAACTCCCATATCTCGCGAACGGAATGACGAACTCGAGAAATTCCTGTTGCATCTGGAAGTGGAAACTCGCCCGATTACAACGGAATGTGTATTTTTCCCCTAGGCCATTGTAGTTATTGATTTCGAGTATCAGACATGTGAAAATTTTGATGGTTTCTCAACCACTCCTTAACTCCAAAATCCCATATCTCGCGAACGGAATGACGAAATCGAGAAATTCCTGTTGGATCTGAAAGTAGAAACTCGCCCTCTTACAAAGGTGTGTGTACTTTTACCCTAGGCCATTCCAGTTATAGGTTTCGAGTATCAGACCAGCGAAAATTTTTATGGTTTTTCAAATATTCCGTAACTTCAAACTCCCATATCTCGCGAACGGAATGACGAACACGAAAAATTCCTGATGCATCTGAAAGTAGAAACTCGCCCGATTACAATGGTGTGTGTACTTTTCCCCTAGGCCTTTATAGTTATTGGTTTCGAGTATCAGACTTGCGAAAATTTTGATGGTTTCTCAACCATTCCTTAACTTCAAACTCCCATATCTCGCGAACGGATTGACGAACTCGAGAAATTCCTTGTTGCATCTGAAAGTAGAAACTCGCCAGATTGCAACGGTATGTGTACTTTTGCCCTAGGCTATAGTAGTCATTGGTCTCAAATATCAGACTTACGAAAATTTTGATGGTTTCTCAACGATTCCTTAACTTCAAACTCCCATACCTCGCGAACGGATTGGCGAACTCGAGAAACTCCTGTTGCATCTGAAAGTGGAAACCCGCCCGATTACAGTGGTGTGTGTACTTTCCCCCTAGGCCATTCCAGTTATTGGTTTCGAGTATCAGATCAGCGAAAATTTTGATGGTTTCTCAACCATTCCTTAACTTCAAACTCCCATATCTCGCGAACGAATTGACGAACACGAGAAATTCCTGTTGCGTCTGAATGTAGAAACTCGCCCGATTACAAAGGTGTGTGTACTTTTCCCCTAGGCTATTCCAGTTATAGGTTTCGAGTATCAGACCAGCGAAAATTTTGATGGTTTCTCAAACATTCCGTAACTTCAAACCCCCATATCTCGCGAACGGAATGACGAACTCGAGAAATTCCTCCTGCATCTGATAGTAGAAACTCGCCCGATTACAATGGTGTGTGCACTTTTCCCCTAGGCCATTCTAGTTATTGGTTTTGAGTATCAGACCAGCGAAAATTTTGATGGTTTCTCAACCATTCCTTAACTCCAAACTCCCATATCTCGCGAACGGATTGGCGAACTCGAGAGATTCCTGTTGCATCTGAAAGTAGAAACTCGCCCGATTACAAAGGTGTGTGTACTTTTCCCCTAGGCCATTCCAGTTATAGGTTTCGAGTATCAGACCAGGGAAAATTTTGATGGTTTCTCAAACATTCCGTAACTTCAAACGCCCATTTCTCGCGAACGGAATGACGAACTCGAGAAATTCCTGTTGCATCTGAAAGTAGAAACTCGCCCGATTACAGTGGTTTGTGTACTTCTCCCCTAGGCCATTCCAGTTATTGTTTTCGAGTATCAGATCAGCGAAAATTTTGATGGTTTCTCAACCATTCCTTAACTCCAAACTCCCATATCTCGCGAACGGATTGGCGAACTCGAGAAATTCCTGTTGCATCTGAAAGTAGAAACTCGCCCGATTACAAAGGTGTGTGTACTTTTCCCCTAGGCCATTCCAGTTATAGGTTTCGAGCATCAGACCAGCGAAAATTTTGATGGTTTCTCAAACATTCCGTAACTTCAAACGCCCATATCTCGCGAACGGAATGACGAACTCGAGAAATTCCTGTTGCATCTGAAAGTAGAAACTCGCCCGATTACAGTGGTTTGTGTACTTTTCCCCTAGGCCATTCCTGTTATTCTTTTCGAGTATCAGATCAGCGAAAATTTTGATGGTTTCTCAACCATTCCTTAACTTCAAACTCACATACATATCGCGAACGGATTGGCGAACTCGAGAAATTCCTGTTGCATCTCAAAGCAGAAACTCGCCCGAATACAACGGTATGTGTATTTTTGCCCTAGGCTATAGTAGTCATTGGCCTCAAATATCAGAATTGCGAAAATTTTGATGGTTTCTCAACCACTCCTTAACTTCAAACTCCCATATCTCGCGAACGGGATGACGAACTCGAGAAATTCCTGTTGCATCTGAAAGCAGAAACTCGCCCGATTACAAAGCTATATGTATATTTCCCCTAGGCCTTTGTAGTTATTGGTTTCGGGTATCAGACTTGCGAAAATTTTGATGGTTTCTCAACGATTCCTTAACTTCAAACTCCCATATATCGCGAACGGATCGATGAACTCGAGAACTTCCTGTTGCATCTCAAAGCAGAAACTCGCCCGATTACAATGGTGTGTGTACTTTTCCCCTAGGCCATTCCAGTTATAGGTTTCGAGAATCAGACCAGCGAAAATTTTGATGGTTTCTCAAACATTCCGTAACTTCAAACTCCCATATCTCGCGAACAGAATGACGAACTCGAGAAATTTCTGTTGCATCTGAAAGTAGAAACTCGCCCGATTACAAAGGTGTGTGCACTTTTCCCCTAGGCCAATCCAGTTATTGTTTTCGAGTATCAGATCAGCGAAAATTTTGATGGTTTCCCAACCATAACTTAACTTCATGCTCCCATATCTCACGAACGGATTGACGAACTCGAGAAATTCCTGTTGCATCTGAAAGTAGAAACTCGCCCGATTACAATGGTGTGTGTACTTTTCCCCTAGGCCATTCCAGTTATTGGTTTCGAGTATCAGACCAGCTAAAATTTTGATGGTTTCTCAAACATTCCGTAACTTCAAACTCCCATGTCTCGCGAACGGATTGACGAACTCGAGAAATTCCTGTTGCATCTGAAAGCAGAAACTCGCCCGATTACAAAGCTATGTGTATTTTTCCCCTAGGCCTTTGTAGTTATTGGTTTCGAGTATCAGACTTGCGAAAATTTTGATGGTTTCTCAACCATTCCTTAACTTCAAGCTCCCATATCTCGCGAACGGATTGACGAACTCGAGGAATTCCTGTTGCATCTGAAAGTAGAAACTCGCCCGATTACAATGGTGTGTGTACTTTTCCCCTAGGCCATTCCAGTTATTGGTTTCGAGTATCAGAATTGCGAAAACTTTGATGGTTTCTCAACCATTCCTTAACTTCAAACTACCATATCTCGCGAACGGATTGACGAACACGAGAAATTCCTGTTGCATCTGAAAGTAGAAACTCGCCCGATTACAAAGGTGTGTGTACTTTTCCCCTAGGCCATTCCAGTTATAGGTTTCGATTATCAGACCAGCGAAAATTTTGATGGTTTCTCAAACATTCCGTAACTTCAAACTCCCATATCTCGCGAACGGAATGACGAACTCGAGAAATTCCTGCTGCATCTGAAAGTAGAAACTCGCCCGATTACAATGGTTTGTGTACTTTTCCCCTAGGCCATTCTAGTTATTAGTTTGAGTATCACACCAGCGAAAATTTTGATGGTTTCTCAACCATTCCTTAACTCCAAACTCCCATATCTCGCGAACGAATTGACGAACTCGAGAAATTCCTGTTGCATCTGAATGTAGAAACTCGCCCGATTACAAAGCTATGTGTATTTTTCCCCTAGGCTTTGTAGTTATTGGGTTCGAGTATCAGACTTGCGAAAATTTTGATGGTTTCTCAACGATTCCTTAACTTCAAACTCCAATACCTCGCGAACGGATTGGCGAACTCGAGAAATTCCTGTTGCATCTGAAATCACAAACTCGCCCGATTACAATGGTGTGTGTACTTTTCCCCTAGGGCTTTGTAGTTATTGGGTTCGAGTATCAGACTTGCGAAAATTTTGATGGTTTCTCAACGATTCCTTAACTTCAAACACCAATACCTCGCGAACGGATTGGCGAACTCGAGAAATTCCTGTTGCATCTGAAATTACAAACTCGCCCGATTACAATGGTGTGTGTACTTTTCCCCTAGGCCATTCCAGTTATTGGTTTCGAGTATCAGAATTGCGAAAATTTTGATGGTTTCTCAACCACTCCTTAACTTCAAACTCCCATATCTCGCGAACGGGATGACGAACTCGAGAAATTCCTGTTGCATCTGGAAGTGGAAACTCGCCCGATTACAACGGAATGTGTATTTTTCCCCTAGGCATTGTAGTTATTGATTTCGAGTATCAGACATGTGAAAATTTTGATGGTTTCTCAACGATTCCTTAACTTCAAACTCCCATACCTCGCGAACGGATTGGCGAACTCGAGAAATTCCTGTTGCATCTGAAAGTGGAAACCCGCCCGATTACAGTGGTGTGTGTACTTTCCCCCTAGGCCATTCCAGTTATTGGTTTCGAGTATCAGATCAGCGAAAATTTTGATGGTTTCTCAACCATTCCTTAACTTCAAACTCCCATATCTCGCGAACGAATTGACGAACTCGAGAAATTCCTGTTGCATCTGAATGAAGAAACTCGCCCGATTACAAAGCTATGTGTATTTTTCCCCTATGCCTTTGTAGTTATTGGGTTCGAGTATCAGAATTGCGAAAATTTTGATGGTTTCTCCACCATTCCTTAACTTCAAACTACCATATCTCGGGAACGGATTGTCGAACTCGAGAAATTCCTGTTGCTTCTGAAAGTAGAAACTCGCCCGATTACAGTGGTTTGTGTACTTTTCCCCTAGGCCATTCCAGTTATTCTTTTCGAGTATCAGATCAGCGAAAATTTTGATGGTTTCTCAACCATTCCTTAACTTCAAACTCCCGTATCTCGCGAACGAATTGACGAACTCGAGAAATTAGTGTTGCATCTCAAAGCAGAAACTCGCCCGAATACAACGGTATGTATATTTTTGCCCTAGGCTATAGCAGTTATTGGTTTCGAGTATCAGACTTGCGAAAATTTTGATGGTTTCTCAACGATTCCTTAACTTCAAACTCCCATACCTCGCGAACGGATTGGCGAACTCGAGAAATTCCTGTTGCATCTGAAAGTGGAAACCCGCCCGATTACAGTGGTGTGTGTACTTTCCCCCTAGGCCATTCCAGTTATTGGTTTCGAGTATCAGAACAGCGAAAATTTTGATGGTTTCTCAACCATTCCTTAACTTCAAACTCCCATATCTCGCGAACGAATTGACGAACTCGAGAAATTCCTGTTGCATCTGAATGTAGAAACTCGCCCGATTACAAAGCTATGTGTATTTTTCACCTAGGCCTTTGTAGTTATTGGGTTCGAGTATCAGACTTGCGAAAATTTTGATGGTTTCTCAACGATTCCTTAACTTCAAACTCCAATAACTCGCGAACGGATTGGCGAACTCGAGAAATTCCTGTTGCATCTGAAAGTACAAACTCGCCCGATTACAATGGTGTGTGTACTTTTCCCCTAGGACATTCCAGTTATCGGTTTCGAGTATCAGAATTGCGAAAATTTTGATGGTTTCTCCACCATTCCTTAACTTCAAACTACCATATCTCGGGAACGGATGGTCGAACTCGAGAAATTCCTGTTGCTTCTGAAAGTAGAAACTCGCCCGATTACAAAGGTGTGTGTACCTTTCCCCATGGCCTTTCCAGTTATAGGTTTCGAGTATCAGACCAGCGAAAATTTTGATGGTTTCTCAAACATTCCGTAACTTCAAACTCCCATATCTCGCGAACGGAATGTCGAACTCGAGAAATTCCTGTTGCATCTGAAAGTAGAAACTCGCCCGATTACAATGGAGTGTGTACTTTTCCCCTAGGCCATTCCAGTCATTGGTTTCGAGTATCAGAATTGCGAAAATTTTGATGGTTTCTCCACCATTCCTTAACTTCAAACTACCATATCTCGGGAACGGATGGTCGAACTCGAGAAATTCCTGTTGCTTCTGAAAGTAGAATCTCGCCCGATTTCAAAGGTGTGTGTACTTTTCCCCTAGGCCATTCCAGTTATAGGTTTCGAGTATCAGACCATCGAAAATTTTGATGGTTTCTCAACCATTCCTTAACTTCAAACTTCCATATCTCGCGATCGAATTGACGAACTCGAGAACTTCCGGTTGCATCTGGTAGTAGAAACTCGCCCGACTACAACGGTGTTTGTACTTTTCCCCTAGGCCATTCCAGTTATTGGTTTCGAGTTTCAGACTTGCGAAAATCTTGATGGTTTCTCAACCATTCCTTAACTTCAAACTCCCATATCTCGCGAACGGATTGGCGAACTCGAGAATTTCCGATTGCATCTGGAAGTGGAAACTCGCCCGATTACAGAGCTATGTGTATTTTTTACGCTAGGCCTTTGTAGTTATTGGTTTCGAGTATCACACTTGCGAAAATTTTGATGGTTTCTCAACCACTCCTTAACTTCAAACTCCCATATCTCGGGAACGGAATGACGACCTCGAGAAATTCCTGTTGCATCTGAAAGTAGAAACATGCCCGATTACAAAGGTATGTGTATTTTTCCCCTAGGCCATTGTAGTTATTGGTTTCGCGTATCAGACTTGCGAAAATTTTGATGGTTTCTCAACCGTTCCTTAACTTCAAACTCCCATATCTCGCGAACAGATTGACGAACTCGAGAAATTCCTGTTCCACCTGAAAGCAGAAACTCGCCCGATTACAACGGTATGTGTATTTTTCCCCTAGGCCATTGTAGTTATTGGTTTCGCGTATCAGACATGCGAAAATTTTTATGGTTTCTCAACGATTCCTTAACTTCAAACTCCCATACCTCGCGAGCGGATTGGCGAACTCGAGAAATTCCTGTTGCATCTGAAAGTAGAAACATGCCCGATTACAAAGGTATGTGTATTTTTCCCCTAGGCCATTCCAGTTATTGGTTTCGAGTGTCAGACCTGCGAAAATTTTGATGGTTTCTCAACCATTCCTTAACTTCAAACTCCCATATCTCGCGAACGGATTGACGAACTCGAGAAATTCCTGTTGCATCTGAAACAGAAACTCGTCCGATTAGAATGGTATGTGAATTTTTGCCCTAGGCCGTAGTAGTTATGGGTTTCGAGTATCAGACTTGCGAAAATTTTGATGGTTTCTCAACGATTCCTTACCTTCAAACTCCCATACCTCGCGAACGGATTGGCGAACTCGAGAAATTCCTGTTGCATCTGAAAGTAGAAACTCGCCCGATTACAATGGTGTGTGTACTTTTCCCCTAGGCCATTCCAGTTATTGGTTTCGAGTATCAGACTTGCGAAAATTTTGATGGTTTCTCAACCACTCCTTAACTTCAAACTCCCATATTTCGCGAACGGATTGACGAACTCGAGAAATTCCTGTTGCATCTGAAAGTAGAAACATCCCCGATTACAAAGGTATGTGTATTTTTCCCCTAGGCCATTGTAGTTACTGGTTTCGCGTATCAGACTTGCGAAAATTTTGATGGTTTCTCAAGCATTCCTTAACTTCAAACCCCCATATCTCGCGAACGGATTGACGAACTCGAGAAGTTCCTGTTGCATCTGAAACAGAAACTCGTCCGATTACAATGGTATGTGTATTTTTGCTCTAGGCCGTAGTAGTTATTGGTTTCGCGTATCAGACTTCCGAAAATTTTGATGGTTTCTCAACCACTCCTTAACTTCAAACTCCCATATCTCGCGAACGGATTGACGAACTCGAGAAATTCCTGTTGCATCTGAAAGTAGAAACATGCCCGATTACAAAGGTATGTGTATTTTTCACCTAGGCCATTGTAGTTATTGCTTTCGCGTATCAGACTTGCGAAAATTTTGATGGTTTCTCAAGCATTCCTTAACTTCAAACCCTCATATCTCGCGAACGGATTGACGAACTCGAGAAATTCCTGTTGCATCTGAAACAGAAACTCGTGCGATTACAATGGCATGTGTATTTTTGCCCTAGGCCTTTGTAGTTATTTGTTTCGAGTATCAGACTTGCGAAAATTTTGTTGGTTTCTCAACCATTCCTTAACTTCAAACTCCCATATCTCGCGAACGGATTAACGAACTCGAGAAATTCCTATTGCATCTGAAAGTAGAAACTCGCCCCATTACAACGGTGTGTGTACTTTTCCCCTAGGCCATTCCAGTTATTCGTTTCTCGCATCAGAATTGCGAAAATTTTGATGGTTTCTCAACCATTCCTTAACTTCAAACTCCCATATCTCGCGAACGGATTGACGAATTCTAGAAATTCCTGTTGCACCTGAAAGTAGAAACTCGCCCGATTACAAAGGTATGTGTATTTTTCCCCTAGGCCATAGTAGTTATTGGTTTCGAGTATCAGACTTACGAAAATTGTGATGGTTTCTCAACCACTCCTTAACTTCAAACTCCCATATCTCGCGAACGGATTGACGAACTCGAGGAATTCCTGTTGCATCTGAAACAGAAACTCGTCCGATTACAATGGTATGTGACTTGTTGCCCTAGGCCGTAGTAGTTATTGGTTTCGAGTATCAGACTTGCGAAAATTTTGTTGGTTTCTCAAACATTCCTTAACTTCAAACTCCCATATGTCGCGAACGGCTGACGAACTCGAGAAATTCCTGTTGCATCTGAAACCAGAAACTCGTCCGATTACTACGGTATGTGTATTTTTGCCCTAGGCCTTAGCAGTTATTGATTTCGAGTATCAGACTTGCGAAAATTTTGATGGCTTCTCAACGATTCCTTAACTTCAAACTCCCATACCTCGCGAACGGATTGGCGAGCTCGAGAAATTCCTGTTGCATCTGAAACTAGAAACTCGCCCGATTACAATGGTGTGTGTACTTTTCCCCTAGGCCATTCCAGTTATTGGTTTCGAGTATCAGACTTGCGAAAATTTTGATGGTTTCTCAACCACTCCTTAATTTCAAACTCCCATATCTCGCGAACGGATTGACGAACTCGAGAAATTCCTGTTGCATCTGAAACAGAAACTCGTCCGATTACAATGGCATGTGTATTTTTGCCCTAGGCCTTTGTAGTTATTTGTTTCGAGTATCAGACTTGCGAAAATTTTGTTGGTTTCTCAACCATTCCTTAACTTCAAACTCCCATATCTCGCGAACGGAATGACGAACTCGAGAAATTCCTGTTGCATCTGAAAGTAGAAACTCGCCCGATTACAATGGTCTGTGTACTTTTCCCCTAGGCCATTCCAGTTATTGGTTTCGAGTATCAGACCAGCGAAAATTTTGATGGTTTCTCAACCATTCCTTAACTTCAAACTCCCATATCTCGCGAACGGATTGACCAACTCGAGAAATTCCTGTTGCATCTGAAACAGTAACTCGTCCGATTACAATGGTATGTGAATTTTTGCCCTAGGCCGTAGTAGTTATTGGTTTCGAGTATCAGACGTGCGAAAATTTTGTTGGTTTCTCAACCATACCTTAACTTCAAACTCCCATATCTCGCGAATGGAATGACGAACTCGAGAAATTCCTATTGCATCTGAAAGTAGAAACTCGCCCGATTACAACGGTGTGTGTACTTTTCCCCTAGGCCATTCCAGTTACTGGTTTCGAGTATCAGACTTGCGAAAATTGTGATGGTTTCTCAACCACTCCTTAACTTCAAACTCCCATACCTCGCGAACGGATTGGCGAACTCGAGAAATTCCTGTTGCATCTGAAAGTAGAAACTCGCCCGATTACAATGGTGTGTGTACTTTTCCCCTAGGCCATTCCAGTTATTGGTTTCGAGTGTCAGACCTGCGAAAATTTTGATGGTTTCTCAACCATTCCTTAACTTCAAACTCCCATATCTCGCGAACGGATTGACCAACTCGAGAAATTCCTGTTGCATCTGAAACAGTAACTCGTCCGATTACAATGGTATGTGAATTTTTGCCCTAGGCCGTAGTAGTTATTGGTTTCGAGTATCAGACGTGCGAAAATTTTGTTGGTTTCTCAACCATACCTTAACTTCAAACTCCCATATCTCGCGAATGGAATGACGAACTCGAGAAATTCCTATTGCATCTGAAAGTAGAAACTCGCCCGATTACAACGGTGTGTGTACTTTTCCCCTAGGCCATTCCAGTTACTGGTTTCGAGTATCAGACTTGCGAAAATTGTGATGGTTTCTCAACCACTCCTTAACTTCAAACTCCCATACCTCGCGAACGGATTGGCGAACTCGAGAAATTCCTGTTGCATCTGAAAGTAGAAACTCGCCCGATTACAATGGTGTGTGTACTTTTCCCCTAGGCCATTCCAGTTATTGGTTTCGAGTGTCAGACCTGCGAAAATTTTGATGGTTTCTCAACCATTCCTTAACATCAAACTCCCATATCTCGCGAACGGATTGACGAACTCGAGAAATTCCTGTTGCATCTGAAACAGAAACTCGTCCGATTAGAATGGTATGTGAATTTTTGCCCTAGGCCGTAGTAGTTATTGGTTTCGAGTATCAGACTTGCGAATATTTTGATGGTTTCTCAACGATTCCTTACCTTCAAACTCCCATACCTCGCGAACGGATTGGCGAACTCGAGAAATTCCTGTTGCATCTGAAAGTAGAAACTCGCCCGATTACAATGGTGTGTGTACTTTTCCCCTAGGCCATTCCAGTTATTGGTTTCGAGTATCAGACTTGCGAAAATTTTGATGGTTTCTCAACCACTCCTTAACTTCAAACTCCCATATCTCGCGAACGGATTGACGAACTCGAGAAATTCCTGTTGCATCTGAAAGTAGAAACATCCCCGATTACAAAGGTATGTGTATTTTTCCCCTAGGCCATTCCAGTTATTGGTTTCGAGTATCAGACTTGCGAAAATTTTGATGGTTTCTCAAGCATTCCTTAACTTCAAACCCCCATATCTCGCGAACGGATTGACGAACTCGAAAAATTCCTGTTGCATCTGAAACAGAAACTCGTCCGATTACAATGGTATGTGTATTTTTGCCCTAGGCCTTTGTAGTTATTTGTTTCGAGTATCAGACTTGCGAAAATTTTGTTGGTTTCTCAACCATTCCTTAACTTCAAACTCCAATATCTCGCGAACGGAATGACGAACTCGAGAAATTCCTGTTGCATCTGAAAGTAGAAACTCGCCCGATTACAATGGTCTGTGTACTTTTCCCCTAGGCCATTCCAGTTATTGGTTTCGAGTATCAGAACAGCGAAAATTTTGATGGTTTCTCAACCATTCCTTAACTTCAAACTCCCATATCTCGCGAACGGATTGACGAACTCGAGAAATTCCTGTTGCATCTGAAACAGAAACTCGTCCGATTACAATGGTATGTGAATTTTTGCCCTAGGCCGTAGTAGTTATTGGTTTCGAGTATCAGACGTGCGAAAATTTTGTTGGTTTCTCAACCATTCCTTAACTTCAAACTCCCATATGTCGCGAACGGCTGACGAACTCGAGAATTTCCTGTTGCATCTGAAACCAGAAACTCGTCCGATTACTACGGTATGTGTATTTTTGCCCTAGGCCATAGTAGTTATTGGTTTCGAGTATCAGACTTGCGAAAATATTTAAGGTTTCTCAACCATTCCTTAACTTCAAACTCCCATATCTCGCGAACGGAATGACGAATCCGAAAAATTTCTGTTGCATCTGAAAGTAGAAACTCGCCCGATTACAAAGGTATGTGTATTTTTGCCCTAGGCCATTCCAGTTATTGGTTTCGAGTATCAGACCAGCGAAAACTTTGATGGTTTCTCATCCATTCCTTACATTCATACACCCATATCACTCGAACGGAATGACGAACTCGAGAAATTCCTGTTGCATCTGAAACAGAAACTCGTCCGATTACAATGGTACGTGTATTTTTGCCCTAGGCCGTAGTAGTTATTGGTTTCGAGTATCAGACTTTCGAAAATTTTGTTGGTTTCTCAACCATTCCTTAACTTCAAACTCCCATATCTCGCGAACGGATTGACGAACTCGAGAAATTCCTGTTGCATCTGAAAGTAGAAACTCGCCCCATTACAACGGTGTGTGTACTTTTCCCCTAGGCCATTCCAGTTATTGGTTTCGAGTAACAGACTTGCGAAAATTTTGATGGTTTCTCAACCATTCCTTACCTTCAAACTCCCATACCTCGCGAACGGATTGGCGAACTCGAGAAATTCCTGTTGCATCTGAAAGTAGAAACTCGCCCGATTACAATGGTGTGTGTACTTTTCCCCTAGGCCATTCCAGTTATTGGTTTCGAGTATCAGACTTGCGAAAATTTTGATGGTTTCTCAACCACTCCTTAACTTCAAACTCCCATATTTCGCGAACGGATTGACGAACTCGAGAAATTCCTGTTGCATCTGAAAGTAGAAACATCCCCGATTACAAAGGTATGTGTATTTTTCCCCTAGGCCATTGTAGTTACTGGTTTCGCGTATCAGACTTGCGAAAATTTTGATGGTTTCTCAAGCATTCCTTAACTTCAAACCCCCATATCTCGCGAACGGATTGACGAACTCGAGAAGTTCCTGTTGCATCTGAAACAGAAACTCGTCCGATTACAATGGTATGTGTATTTTTGCTCTAGGCCGTAGTAGTTATTGGTTTCGCGTATCAGACTTCCGAAAATTTTGATGGTTTCTCAACCACTCCTTAACTTCAAACTCCCATATCTCGCGAACGGATTGACGAACTCGAGAAATTCCTGTTGCATCTGAAAGTAGAAACATGCCCGATTACAAAGGTATGTGTATTTTTCACCTAGGCCATTGTAGTTATTGCTTTCGCGTATCAGACTTGCGAAAATTTTGATGGTTTCTCAAGCATTCCTTAACTTCAAACCCTCATATCTCGCGAACGGATTGACGAACTCGAGAAATTCCTGTTGCATCTGAAACAGAAACTCGTGCGATTACAATGGCATGTGTATTTTTGCCCTAGGCCTTTGTAGTTATTTGTTTCGAGTATCAGACTTGCGAAAATTTTGTTGGTTTCTCAACCATTCCTTAACTTCAAACTCCCATATCTCGCGAACGGATTAACGAACTCGAGAAATTCCTATTGCATCTGAAAGTAGAAACTCGCCCCATTACAACGGTGTGTGTACTTTTCCCCTAGGCCATTCCAGTTATTCGTTTCTCGCATCAGAATTGCGAAAATTTTGATGGTTTCTCAACCATTCCTTAACTTCAAACTCCCATATCTCGCGAACGGATTGACGAATTCTAGAAATTCCTGTTGCACCTGAAAGTAGAAACTCGCCCGATTACAAAGGTATGTGTATTTTTCCCCTAGGCCATAGTAGTTATTGGTTTCGAGTATCAGACTTACGAAAATTGTGATGGTTTCTCAACCACTCCTTAACTTCAAACTCCCATATCTCGCGAACGGATTGACGAACTCGAGGAATTCCTGTTGCATCTGAAACAGAAACTCGTCCGATTACAATGGTATGTGACTTGTTGCCCTAGGCCGTAGTAGTTATTGGTTTCGAGTATCAGACTTGCGAAAATTTTGTTGGTTTCTCAAACATTCCTTAACTTCAAACTCCCATATGTCGCGAACGGCTGACGAACTCGAGAAATTCCTGTTGCATCTGAAACCAGAAACTCGTCCGATTACTACGGTATGTGTATTTTTGCCCTAGGCCTTAGCAGTTATTGATTTCGAGTATCAGACTTGCGAAAATTTTGATGGCTTCTCAACGATTCCTTAACTTCAAACTCCCATACCTCGCGAACGGATTGGCGAGCTCGAGAAATTCCTGTTGCATCTGAAACTAGAAACTCGCCCGATTACAATGGTGTGTGTACTTTTCCCCTAGGCCATTCCAGTTATTGGTTTCGAGTATCAGACTTGCGAAAATTTTGATGGTTTCTCAACCACTCCTTAATTTCAAACTCCCATATCTCGCGAACGGATTGACGAACTCGAGAAATTCCTGTTGCATCTGAAACAGAAACTCGTCCGATTACAATGGCATGTGTATTTTTGCCCTAGGCCTTTGTAGTTATTTGTTTCGAGTATCAGACTTGCGAAAATTTTGTTGGTTTCTCAACCATTCCTTAACTTCAAACTCCCATATCTCGCGAACGGAATGACGAACTCGAGAAATTCCTGTTGCATCTGAAAGTAGAAACTCGCCCGATTACAATGGTCTGTGTACTTTTCCCCTAGGCCATTCCAGTTATTGGTTTCGAGTATCAGACCAGCGAAAATTTTGATGGTTTCTCAACCATTCCTTAACTTCAAACTCCCATATCTCGCGAACGGATTGACCAACTCGAGAAATTCCTGTTGCATCTGAAACAGTAACTCGTCCGATTACAATGGTATGTGAATTTTTGCCCTAGGCCGTAGTAGTTATTGGTTTCGAGTATCAGACGTGCGAAAATTTTGTTGGTTTCTCAACCATACCTTAACTTCAAACTCCCATATCTCGCGAATGGAATGACGAACTCGAGAAATTCCTATTGCATCTGAAAGTAGAAACTCGCCCGATTACAACGGTGTGTGTACTTTTCCCCTAGGCCATTCCAGTTACTGGTTTCGAGTATCAGACTTGCGAAAATTGTGATGGTTTCTCAACCACTCCTTAACTTCAAACTCCCATACCTCGCGAACGGATTGGCGAACTCGAGAAATTCCTGTTGCATCTGAAAGTAGAAACTCGCCCGATTACAATGGTGTGTGTACTTTTCCCCTAGGCCATTCCAGTTATTGGTTTCGAGTGTCAGACCTGCGAAAATTTTGATGGTTTCTCAACCATTCCTTAACTTCAAACTCCCATATCTCGCGAACGGATTGACCAACTCGAGAAATTCCTGTTGCATCTGAAACAGTAACTCGTCCGATTACAATGGTATGTGAATTTTTGCCCTAGGCCGTAGTAGTTATTGGTTTCGAGTATCAGACGTGCGAAAATTTTGTTGGTTTCTCAACCATACCTTAACTTCAAACTCCCATATCTCGCGAATGGAATGACGAACTCGAGAAATTCCTATTGCATCTGAAAGTAGAAACTCGCCCGATTACAACGGTGTGTGTACTTTTCCCCTAGGCCATTCCAGTTACTGGTTTCGAGTATCAGACTTGCGAAAATTGTGATGGTTTCTCAACCACTCCTTAACTTCAAACTCCCATACCTCGCGAACGGATTGGCGAACTCGAGAAATTTCCTGTTGCATCTGAAAGTAGAAACTCGCCCGATTACAATGGTGTGTGTACTTTTCCCCTAGGCCATTCCAGTTATTGGTTTCGAGTGTCAGACCTGCGAAAATTTTGATGGTTTCTCAACCATTCCTTAACATCAAACTCCCATATCTCGCGAACGGATTGACGAACTCGAGAAATTCCTGTTGCATCTGAAACAGAAACTCGTCCGATTAGAATGGTATGTGAATTTTTGCCCTAGGCCGTAGTAGTTATTGGTTTCGAGTATCAGACTTGCGAATATTTTGATGGTTTCTCAACGATTCCTTACCTTCAAACTCCCATACCTCGCGAACGGATTGGCGAAACTCGAGAAATTCCTGTTGCATCTGAAAGTAGAAACTCGCCCGATTACAATGGTGTGTGTACTTTTTCCCCTAGGCCATTCCAGTTATTGGTTTCGAGTATCAGACTTGCGAAAATTTTGATGGTTTCTCAACCACTCCTTAACTTCAAACTCCCATATCTCGCGAACGGATTGACGAACTCGAGAAATTCCTGTTTGCATCTGAAAGTAGAAACATCCCCGATTACAAAGGTATGTGTATTTTTCCCCTAGGCCATTCCAGTTATTGGTTTCGAGTATCAGACTTGCGAAAATTTTGATGGTTTCTCAAGCATTCCTTAACTTCAAACCCCCATATCTCGCGAACGGATTGACGAACTCGAAAAATTCCTGTTGCATCTGAAACAGAAACTCGTCCGATTACAATGGTATGTGTATTTTTGCCCTAGGCCTTTGTAGTTATTTGTTTCGAGTATCAGACTTGCGAAAATTTTGTTGGTTTCTCAACCATTCCTTAACTTCAAACTCCAATATCTCGCGAACGGAATGACGAACTCGAGAAATTCCTGTTGCATCTGAAAGTAGAAACTCGCCCGATTACAATGGTCTGTGTACTTTTTCCCCTAGGCCATTCCAGTTATTGGTTTCGAGTATCAGAACAGCGAAAATTTTGATGGTTTCTCAACCATTCCTTAACTTCAAACTCCCATATCTCGCGAACGGATTGACGAACACGAGAAATTCCCTGTTGCATCTGAAACAGAAACTCGTCCGATTACAATGGTATGTGAATTTTTGCCCTAGGCCGTAGTAGTTATTGGGTTTCGAGTATCAGACGTGCGAAAATTTTGTTGGTTTCTCAACCATTCCTTAACTTCAAACTCCCATATGTCGCGAACGGCTGACGAACTCGAGAATTTCCTGTTGCATCTGAAACCAGAAACTCGTCCGATTACTACGGTATGTGTATTTTTGCCCTAGGCCATAGTAGTTATTGGTTTCGAGTATCAGACTTGCGAAAATATTTAAGGTTTCTCAACCATTCCTTAACTTCAAACCTCCCATATCTCGCGAACGGAATGACGAATCCGAAAAATTTCTGTTGCATCTGAAAGTAGAAACTCGCCCGATTACAAAGGTATGTGTATTTTTGCCCTAGGCCATTCCAGTTATTGGTTTCGAGTATCAGACCAGCGAAAATTTTGATGGTTTCTCATCCATTCCTTACATTCATACACCCATATCACTCGAACGGAATGACGAACTCGAGAAATTCCTGTTGCATCTGAAACAGAAACTCGTCCGATTACAATGGTACGTGTATTTTTGCCCTAGGGCCGTAGTAGTTATTGGTTTCGAGTATCAGACTTTCGAAAATTTTGTTGGTTTCTCAACCATTCCTTAACTTCAAATTCCCATATCTCGCGAACGGATTAACGAACTCGAGAAATTCCTATTGCATCTGAAAGTAGAAACTCGCCCCATTACAACGGTGTGTGTACTTTTCCCCTAGGCCATTCCAGTTATTCGTTTCTAGCATCAGAATTGCGAAAATTTTGATGGTTTCTCAACCATTCCTTAACTTCAAACTCCCATATCTCGCGAACGGATTGACGAATTCTAGAAATTCCTGTTGCACCTGAAAGTAGAAACTCGCCCGATTACAAAGGTATGTGTATTTTTCCCCTAGGCCATAGTAGTTATTGGTTTCGAGTATCAGACTTACGAAAATTGTGATGGTTTCTCAACCACTCCTTAACTTCAAACTCCCATATCTCGCGAACGGATTGACGAACTCTGTTGCATCTGAAACAGAAACTCGTCCGATTACAATGGTATGTGAATTCTTGCCCTAGGCCGTAGTAGTTATTGGTTTCGAGTATCAGACTTGCGAAAATTTTGTTGGTTTCTCAAACATTCCTTAACTTCAAACTCCCATATGTCGCGAACGGCTGACTAACTCGAGAAATTCCTGTTGCATCTGAAACCAGAAACTCGTCCGATTACGACGGTATGTGTATTTTTGCCCTAGGCCATAGTAGTTATTGGTTTCGAGTATCAGACTTGCGAAAATATTTATGGTTTCTCAACCGTTCCTTAACTTCAAACTCCCATATCTCGCGAACGGATTGACGAATCGAAAAATTTCTGTTGCATCTGAAAGTAGAAACTCGCCCGATTACAAAGGTATGTGTATTTTTGCCCTAGGCCATTCCAGTTATTGGTTTCGAGTGTCAGACCAGCGAAAATTTTGATGGTTTCTCATCCATTCCTTACATTCATACACCCATATCTCGCGAACGGAATGACGAACTCGAGAAATTCCTGTTGCATCTGAAAGTAGAAACTCGCCCGATTACAATGGTGAGTGTACTTTTCCCCTAGGCCATTCCAGTTATTGGTTTCGAGTATCAGACCAGCGAAAACTTTGATGGTTTCTCAACGAATCCTTAACTTCAAACTCCCATACCTCGCGAACGGATTGACGAACTCGAGAATTTCCTATTGCATCTGAAAGCAGAAACTCTCCCGATTACAGCGGTATGTGTATTTTTGCCCTAGGCCTTAGTAGTTATTGATTTCGAGTATCAGACTTGCGAAAATTTTGATGGCTTCTCAACGATTCCTTAACTTCAAACTCCCATATCTCGCGAACGGAATGACGAACTCGAGAAATTCCTGTTGCATCTGAAAGTAGAAACTCGCCCGATTACAATGGTCTGTGTACTTTTCCCCTAGTCCATTCCAGTTATTGGTTTCGAGTATCAGACCAGCGAAAATTTTGATGGTTTCTCAACCATTCCTTAACTTCAAACTCCCATATCTCGCGAACGGATTGACGAACTCGAGAAATTCCTGTTGCATCTGAAACAGAAACTCGTCCGATTACAATGGTATGTGAATTTTTGCCCTAGGCCATAGTAGTTGTTGGTTTCGAGTATCAGACGTGCGAAAATTGTGATGGTCTCTCAACCATTCCTTAACTTCAAACTCCCATATCTCGCGAACGGATTGACATACTCGACAAATTCCTGATGCATCTGAAAGTAGAAACTCGCCCAATTACAAAGGTATGTGTATTTTTCCCCTAGGCCACAGTAGTTATTGGTTTCGAGTATCAGACTTGCGAAAATTGTGATTGTTTCCCAACCATTCCTTAACTTCAAACACCCATATCTCGCGAACGGATTGACGAACTCGATTATTTCCTGTTGCATCTGAAAGTAGAAACTCGCCCGATTACAAAGGTATGTGTATTTTTCCTTAGGCCTTTGTAGTTATTGGTTTCGAGTATCAGACTTGCGAAAATTCTGATGGTTTCTCAACCATTCCTTAACTTCAAACTACGGACAAACGAAGAAAGAAACGGAGAAACGGAGAAAGAAACGGAGCAACGAACAAAGAAACGGAGAAACGAACAAAGAAACGGAGAATCGAAGAAAGAAACGGAGAAATGAAGAAATAAACGGAGAAACGAACAAAGAAATGGAGAAACGAAGAAAGAAACGGAGAAACGAACAAAGAAATGGAGAAACGAAGAAAGAAACGGAGAAACGTAGAAAGAAACGGAGAAACGGGGAAATAAATGGAGAGACGAAGAAAGAAACGGAGAAACGGAGAAAGAAACGGAGAAACGAAGAAAGAAACGGAGAAACGAAGAAAGAAGCGGAGAAACGAAGAAAGGAACGGAGAATCGAACAAAGAAACGGGAAACGATGAAAGAAACGGAGAAACGAAGAAAGAAACGTAGAAACGAAGAAACAAACGGAGAAACGAAGAAACAAACGGAGAATCGGAGAAATAAATGGAGAAACGAAGAAATAAACCGAGAAACGGAGGAACGAACAAAGAAACGGAGAAACGAAGAAAGAAACGGAGAAACGAACAAAGAAACGGAGAAACGAACAAAGAAACGGAGAAACGAACAAAGAAACGGAGAAACGGAGAAATAAATGGAGAAACGAAGAAATAAACGGAGAGACGAAGAAAGGAATGGAGAAACGAACAAAGAAACGGAGAAACGATGAAAGAAATGGAGAATCGAAGAAAGAAACGAAGAAACGAAGAAAGAAACGGAGAAACGAACAAAGAAATAGAGAAACGAACAAAGAAACGGAGAAACAAACAATGAAACGGAGAAACGGAGAAATAAATGGAGAAACGAAGAAATAAACGGAGAGACGAAGAAAGAAATGGAGAAACGAAGAAAGAAACGGAGAAACGATGAAAGAAATGGAGAATCGAAGAAAGAAACGAAGAAACGAAGAAAGAAACGGAGAAACGAAGAAAGGAACGGAGAATCGAACAAAGAAACGGGGAACGATGAAAGAAACGGAGAAACGAAGAAAGAAACGGAGAATCGGAGAAATAAATGGAGAAACGAAGAAATAAACCGAGAAACGGAGAAGCGAACAAAGAAACGGAGAAACGAAGAAAGAAACGGAGAAACGAACAAAGAAACGGAGAAACGAACAATGAAACGGAGAAACGGAGAAAGAAACGGAGAAACGAACAACGAAACGGAGAAACGAACAAAGAAACGAAGAAAGAAACGGAAAAACGGAGAAATAAATGGAGAAACGAAGAAATAAACGGAGAAACGAAGAAAGGAAAGGAGAAACGAACAAAGAAACGGGAAACGATGAAAGAAACGGAGAAACGAAGAAAGAAACGTAGAAACGAAGAAAGAAACGAGAAACGAAGAAAGAAACGGAGAATCGGAGAAAGAAACGGAGAAACGAAGAAAGAAACGTAGAAACGAAGAAAGAAACGGAGAAACGAAGAAAGAAACGGAGAATCGGAGAAATAAATGGAGAAACGAAGAAATAAACCGAGAAACGGAGAAACGAACAAAGAAACGGAGAAACGAAGAAAGAAACGGAGAAACGAACAAAGAAACGGAGAAACGAACAAAGAAACGGAGAAACGGAGAAATAAATGGAGAAACGAAGAAATAACCGGAGAGACGAAGAAAGAAATGGAGAAACGAAGAAAGAAACGGAGAAACGAAGAAGAAACGGAGAAATAAATGGAGAAACGAACAACGAAACGGAGAAACGGAGAAACGAACAACGAAACGGAGAAACGAACAAAGAAACGAAGAAAGAAACGGAGAAATAAATGGAGAAACGAAGAAATAAACGGAGAAATGAAGAAAGAAACGGAGAAACGAAGAAAGAAACGGAGAAACCAAGAAAGAAACGGACAAACGAAGAAAGAAACGGAGAAACGGAGAAAGAAACGGAGAAACGAACAAAGAAACGGAGAAACGAAGAAAGAAACGGAGAAACGAAGAAAGAAACGGAGAAACGGAGAAATAAATTGAGAAACTAAGAAATAAACGGAGAAACGAAGAAAGGAACGGAGAATCGAACAAAGAAAGGGAAACGATGAAAGAAACGGAGAAACGAAGAAAGAAACGTAGAAAGGAAGAAAGAAACGGAGAATCGAAGAAAGAAACGGAGAATCTGAGAAATAAATGGAGAAACGAAGAAATAAACCGAGATACGGAGAAACGAACAAAGAAACGGAGAAACGAAGAAAGAAACGGAGAAACGGAGATATAAATGGAGAAACGAAGAAATAAACGGAGAAACGAAGAAAGGAACGGAGAAACGAACAAAGAAACGGAGAAACGATGAAAGAAATGGAGAATCGAAGAAAGAAACGAAGAAACGAAGAAAGAAACGGAGAAACGAACAAAGAAATAGAGAAACGAACAAAGAAACGGAGAAACAAACAATGAAACGGAGAAACGGAGAAATAAATGGAGAAACGAAGAAATAAACGGAGAGACGAACAAAGAAACGGAGAAACGAAGAAAGAAACGGAGAAACGAACAACGAAACGGAGAAACGAACAAAGAAACGAAGAAAGAAACGGAAAAACGGAGAAATAAATGGAGAAACGAAGAAATAGACGGGGAAATGAAGAAAGAAACGGAGAAACGAACAAAGAAACGGAGAAACGAAGGAAGAATCAGAGAAACCAAGAAAGAAACGGACAAACGAAGAAAGAATCGGAGAAACGGAGAAAGAAACGGAGTAACGAACAAAGAAACGGAGAAACGAAGAAAGAAACGGAGAAACGGAGAAATAAATTGAGAAACTAAGAAATAAACGGAGAAACGAAGAAAGGAACGGAGAATCGAACAAAGAAACGGGGAACGATGAAAGAAACGGAGAAACGAAGAAAGAAACGGAGAATCGGAGAAATAAATGGAGAAACGAAGAAATAAACCGAGAAACGGAGAAACGAACAAAGAAACGGAGAAACGAAGAAAGAAACGGAGAAACGAACAAAGAAACGGAGAAACGAACAATGAAACGGAGAAACGGAGAAATAAATGGAGAAACGAAGAAATAAACGGAGAGACGAAGAAAGAAATGGAGAAACGAAGAAAGAAACGGAGATACGAAGAAAGAAACGGAGAAATAAATGGAGAAACGAACAACGAAACGGAGAAACGGAGAAAGAAACGGAGAAACGAACAACGAAACGGAGAAACGAACAAAGAAACGAAGAAAGAAACGGAGAAACGGAGAAACGGAGAAATAAATGGAGAAACGAAGAAATAGACGGGGAAATGAAGAAAGAAACGGAGAAACGAACAAAGAAACGGAGAAACGAAGGAAGAATCGGAGAAACCAAGAAAGAAACGGAGAAACGAAGAAAGGAATGGAGAAACGAACAAAGAAACGGGAAACGATGAAAGAAACGGAGAAACGAAGAAAGAAACGTAGAAACGAAGAAAGAAACGGAGAAACGAAGAAAGAAACGGAGAATCGGAGAAAGAAACGGAGAAACGAAGAAAGAAACGTAGAAACGAAGAAAGAAACGGAGAAACGAAGAAAGAAACGGAGAATCGGAGAAATAAATGGAGAAACGAAGAAATAAACCGAGAAACGGAGAAACGAACAAAGAAACGGAGAAACGAAGAAAGAAACGGAGAAACGAACAAAGAAACGGAGAAACGAACAAAGAAACGGAGAAACGGAGAAATAAATGGAGAAACGAAGAAATAAACGGAGAGACGAAGAAAGAAATGGAGAAACGAAGAAAGAAACGGAGAAACGAAGAAAGAAACGGAGAAATAAATGGAGAAACGAACAACGAAACGGAGAAACGGAGAAACGAACAACGAAACGGAGAAACGAACAAAGAAACGAAGAAAGAAACGGAGAAATAAATGGAGAAACGAAGAAATAAACGGAGAAATGAAGAAAGAAACGGAGAAACGAAGAAAGAAACGGAGAAACCAAGAAAGAAACGGACAAACGAAGAAAGAAACGGAGAAACGGAGAAAGAAACGGAGAAACGAACAAAGAAACGGAGAAACGAAGAAAGAAACGGAGAAACGAAGAAAGAAACGGAGAAACGGAGAAATAAATTGAGAAACTAAGAAATAAACGGAGAAACGAAGAAAGGAACGGAGAATCGAACAAAGAAAGGGAAACGATGAAAGAAACGGAGAAACGAAGAAAGAAACGTAGAAAGGAAGAAAGAAACGGAGAATCGAAGAAAGAAACGGAGAATCGGAGAAATAAATGGAGAAACGAAGAAATAAACCGAGATACGGAGAAACGAACAAAGAAACGGAGAAACGAAGAAAGAAACGGAGAAACGGAGATATAAATGGAGAAACGAAGAAATAAACGGAGAAACGAAGAAAGGAACGGAGAAACGAACAAAGAAACGGAGAAGCGATGAAAGAAATGGAGAATCGAAGAAAGAAACGAAGAAACGAAGAAAGAAACGGAGAAACGAACAAAGAAATAGAGAAACGAACAAAGAAACGGAGAAACGAAGAAGGAAACGGAGAAACGGAGAAAGAAACGGAGAAACGAACAAAGAAACGGAGAAACGAACAAAGAAACGGAGAAACGAAGAAAGAAACGGAGAAACGAACAACGAAACGGAGAAACGAACAAAGAAACGAAGAAAGAAACGGAAAAACGGAGAAATAAATGGAGAAACGAAGAAATAGACGGGGAAATGAAGAAAGAAACGGAGAAACGAACAAAGAAACGGAGAAACGAAGGAAGAATCAGAGAAACCAAGAAAGAAACGGACAAACGAAGAAAGAATCGGAGAAACGGAGAAAGAAACGGAGTAACGAACAAAGAAACGGAGAAACGAAGAAAGAAACGGAGAAACGGAGAAATAAATTGAGAAACTAAGAAATAAACGGAGAAACGAAGAAAGGAACGGAGAATCGAACAAAGAAACGGGGAACGATGAAAGAAACGGAGAAACGAAGAAAGAAACGGAGAATCGGAGAAATAAATGGAGAAACGAAGAAATAAACCGAGAAACGGAGAAACGAACAAAGAAACGGAGAAACGAAGAAAGAAACGGAGAAACGAACAAAGAAACGGAGAAACGAACAATGAAACGGAGAAACGGAGAAATAAATGGAGAAACGAAGAAATAAACGGAGAGACGAAGAAAGAAATGGAGAAACGAAGAAAGAAACGGAGATACGAAGAAAGAAACGGAGAAATAAATGGAGAAACGAACAACGAAACGGAGAAACGGAGAAAGAAACGGAGAAACGAACAACGAAACGGAGAAACGAACAAAGAAACGAAGAAAGAAACGGAGAAACGGAGAAACGGAGAAATAAATGGAGAAACGAAGAAATAGACGGGGAAATGAAGAAAGAAACGGAGAAACGAACAAAGAAACGGAGAAACGAAGGAAGAATCGGAGAAACCAAGAAAGAAACGGACAAACGAAGAAAGAAACCGAGAAACGGAGAAAGAAACGGAGTAACGAACAAAGAAACGGAGAAACGAACAAAGAAACGGAGAAACGATGAAAGAAACGTAGAAACGAAGAAAGAAACGGAGAAACGAAGAAAGAAACGGAGAATCGGAGAAATAAATGGAGAAACGAAGAAATAAACCGAGAAACGGAGAAACGAACAAAGAAACGGAGAAACGAAGAAAGAAACGGAGAAACGAACAAAGAAACGGAGAAACGAACAAAGAAACGAAGAAAGAAACGGAGAAACGGAGAAACGGAGAAACGGAGAAATAAATGGAGAAACGAAGAAATAAACGGAGAAATGAAGAAAGAAACGGAGAAACGAAGAAAGAAACGGAGAAACCAAGAAAGAAACGGACAAACGAAGAAAGAAACGGAGAAACGGAGAAAGAAACGGAGAAACGAAGAAAGAAACGGAGAAACGAAGAAAGAACCGGAGAAACGAATAAAGAAACGGAGAAACGGAGAAATAAATTGGGAAACTAAGAAATAAACGGAGAAACGAAGAAAGGAACGGAGAATCGAACAAAGAAAGGGAAACGATGAAAGAAACGGAGAAACGAAGAAAGAAACGTAGAAACGAAGAAAGAAACGGAGAAACGAAGAAAGAAACGGAGAATCGGAGAAATAAATGGAGAAACGAAGAAATAAACCGAGAAACGGAGAAACGAACAAAGAAACGGAGAAACGAAGAAAGAAACGGAGAAACGAACAAAGAAACGGAGAAACGAACAAAAAAACGGAGAAACGGAGAAATAAATGGAGAAACGAAGAAATAAACGGAGAGACGAAGAAAGAAATGGAGAAACGATGAAGGAAACGGAGAAACAAAGGAAGAAACGAAGAAACGAAGAAAGAAACGGAGAAACGAAGAAAGTAACGGAGAATCGGAGAAATAAATGGAGAAACGAACAAAAAACGGTGAAACGGAGAAACGGAGAAGCTGTTTAACGGAGAATCAGAGAAACGGAGAAACCGTGAAATGGAGAAACGGAGAAACCGAGAAACGGAGAAACGTTTCTCCGTTTCTTTGTTCGTTTCTCCGTTTCTTTGTTCGTTTCTCGGTTTCTTTCGTCGTTTCTCCGTTTCTTTCTTCGTTTCTCCCTTTCTTTGTTCGTTTCTCCGTTTCTTTCCTCGTATCTCCGTTTCTTTCTTCGTTTCTCCGTTTCTTTCTTCGTTTCTCCGTTTCTTTCTTCGTTTCACCGTTTCTTTCTTCGTCTCTCCGTTTCTTTGTTCGTTTCTCCGTTTCTTCCTGCGTTTCATCGCTCCGTTCTCCGTTACGCCGTTTCTTTCTTCGGTTCTCCGTTTCTTTGTTCGTTTCTCCGTTTCTTTGTTCGTTTCTCGGTTTCTTTCGTCGTTTCTCCGTTTCTTTCTTCGTTTCTCCCTTTCTTTGTTCGTTTCTCCGTTTCTTTCTTCGTTTCTCCGTTTCTTTGTTCGTTTCTCCGTTTCTTTCTTCGTTTCTTCGTTTCTATCATCGTTACTCCGTTTCTTTCTTCGTTTCTTCGTTTCTTTCTTCGTTACTCCGTTTCTTTCTCCGATTCTCGGTTTATTTCTTCGTTTCTCCATTTATTTCTCCGATTCTGTGTTTCTTTCTTCGTTTCTCCGTTTCTTTCTTCGTTTCTCCGTTTCTTTCTTCGTTTCTCCGTTTCTTCCTTCGTTTCTCCGTTTCTTTGTTCGTTTCTCCGTTTCTTTGTTCGTTTCTTCGTTTCTTTCTTCGTTTCTTAATTTCTTTCTTCGTTTCTCCGTTTCTCCGTTTGCTTGTTCGTTTCTCCATTTATTTCTTCGTTTCTCCATTTATTTCACCGTTTCTCCGTATCTTTCTTCGTTTCTCCGTTTCTTTCTTCCTTTCTCCGTTTCTTTCTTCGTTTCTCCGTTTCTTTCTGCGTTTCTCCGTTTCTTTGTTCGTTTCTCCGTTTCTTTCTGCGTTTCATCGCTTCGTTCTTCGTTACTCCGTTTCTTTCTTCGGTTCTCCGTTTCTTTGTTCGTTTCTCCATTTCTTTTTCCGTTTCTCGGTTTATTTCTTCGTTTCTCCATTCCTTTCTCCGTTTCTTTCTTCGTTTCTTCGTTTCTTTCTCCGTTTCTCCGTTTCTTTCTTCGTTTCTCCGTTTCTTTGCTCGTTTCTCCGTTTATTTCTTCGTTTCTCCGTTTCTTTCTTCGTTTCTCCGTTTCTTTCTTCGTTTCTCCGTTTCTTTCCTCGTTTCTCCGTTTCTTTCTTCGTTTCTCCGTTTCTTTCTTTGTTTCTCCGTTTCTTTCTTCGTATCTCCGTTTCTTTCTTCGTTTATCCGTTTGTTTCTTCGTTTCTCCATTTCTTTCTTTGATTCTCCGTTTCTTTTTTCGTTTCTCCGTTTCCTGGTTCGTTTCTCCGTTTATTTCTTCGTTTCTCCATTTATTTCCCCGTTTCTCCGTTTCTTTCTTCGTTTCTCCGTTTCTTTGTCCGTTTCTCCGTTTCTTTCATCGTTTCTCCTTTCTTTCTTCGTTTCTCCGTTTCTTTCTTCGTTTCTCCGTTTCTTTCTTCGTTTCTCCGTTCCTTTGTTCGCTTCTCCGTTTCTTTCTTCGTTTCTCCGTGTCTTTCTTCGTTTCTCCGTTTCTTTCATCGTTTCTCCATTTCTTTCTTCGTTTCTCCGTTTCTTTCTTCGTTTCTCCGTTTCTTTCTTCGTTTCTCCGTTCCTTTGTTCGCTTCTCCGTTTCTTTCTCCGTTTCTCCGTTTCTCTCTTCGTTTCTCCGTTTCTTTGTTCGTTTCTCCGTTTCATTGATCGTTTCACCGTTTCTTTCTCCATCTCTCGGTTTATTTCTTCGTTTCTCCATTTATTTCTCCGATTCACCGTTTCTTTCATCGTTTCTTCGTTTCTTTCTTCGTTACTCCGTTTCTTCCTTCGTTTCTCCGTTTCTCTCTTCGTTTCTCCGTTTCTTTCCTCGTTTCTCCGTTTATTTCTTCGTTTCTCCATTTATTTCTTCGTTTCTCCATTTATTTCTCCGTTTCTCCGTTTCTTTCTTCGTTACTCCGGTTCTTTCTTCGTTTCTCCGTTTCTTTATTCGTTTCTCCGTTTCATTCTTCGTTTCTCCGTTTCTTTCTTCCTTTCTGCGTTTCTTTGTTCGTTTCTCCGTTTCTTTCTTCGTTTCTCCGTTCCTTTGTTCGTTTCTCCGTTTCTTTCTTCGTTTCTTCGTTTCTTTCTTAATTTCTCCGTTTCTTTCTTCGTTTCTCCGTTTCTTCCTTCGTTTCATCGTTTCTCCGTTTCTCGGTTTATTCCTTTTTTCTCCATTTATTTCTCCGATTCACCGTTTCTTTCATCGTTTCTTCGTTTCTTTCTTCGTTACTCCGTTTCTTCCTTCGTTTCTCCGTTTCTCTCTTCGTTTCTCCGTTTCTTTCTTTGTTTCTCCGTTTCTTTCTTAGTATCTCCGTTTCTTTCTTCGTTTATCCGTTTCTTTCTTCGTTTCTCCATTTCTTTCTTCGATTCTCCGTTTCTTTTTTCGTTTCTCCGTTTCCTGGTTCGTTTCTCCGTTTCCTGGTTCGTTTCTCCGTTTATTTCTTCGTTTTCCATTTATTTCCCCGTTTCTCCGTTTCTTTCTTCGTTTCTCCGTTTCTTTGTCCGTTTCTCGGTTTCTTTCATCGTTTCTCCTTTCTTTCTTCGTATCTCCGTTTCTTTCTTCGTTTATCCGTTTCTTTCTTCGTTTCTCCGTTTCTTTCTTCGTTTCTCCGTTCCTTTGTTCGCTTCTCCGTTTCTTTCTTCGTTCCTCCGTTTCTTTCCTCGTTTCTCCGTTTCTTTCTTCGTTTCTCCGTTTCTTTCTTTGTTTCTCCGCTTCTTTCTTCGTATCTCCGTTTCTTTCTTCGTTTATCCGTTTCTTTCTTCGTTTCTCCATTTCTTTCTTCGATTCTCCGTTTCTTTTTTCGTTTCTCCGTTTCCTGGTTCGTTTCTCCGTTTATTTCTTCGTTTCTCCATTTATTTCACCGTTTCTCCGTATCTTTCTTCGTTTCTCCGTTTCTTTCTTCCTTTCTCCGTTTCTTTCTTCGTTTCTCCGTTTCTTTGTTCGTTTCTCCGTTTCATTGATCGTTTCACCGTTTCTTTCTCCGTCTCTCGGTTTATTTCTTCGTTTCTCCATTTATTTCTCCGATTCACCGTTTCTTTCATCGTTTCTACGTTTCTTTCTTCGTTACTCCGTTTCTTCCTTCGTTTCTCCGTTTCTCTCTTCGTTTCTCCGTTTCTTTCTTCGTTTCTCCGTTTATTTCTTCGTTTCTCCATTTATTTCTTCGTTTATCCATTTATTTCTCCGTTTCTCCGTTTCTTTCTTCGTTACTCCGGTTCTTTCTTCGTTTCTCCGTTTCTTTATTCGTTTCTCCGTTTCTTTCTTCGTTTCTCCGTTTCTTCCTTCGTTTCTCCGTTTCTTTGTTCGTTTCTCCGTTTCTTTCTTCGTTTCTTCGTTTCTTTCTTCATTGCTCTGTTTCTTTCTTCGTTTCTCCGTTTCTTTCATCGTTTCTCCGTTTCTTTCTTCGCTTCTTCGTTTCCTTCTTCGTTTCTCCGTTTCTTTCTTCGTTTCTCCGTTCCTTTGTTCGCTTCTCCGCTTCTTTCTTCGTTTCTCCGTTTCTCCGTTTCAGTCTTCGTTTCTCTGCTTATTCCTTCGTTTCTCCATTTATTTCTCCGTTTCTCCGTTTCTTTCTTCGTTTCTCCGTTTCTTTGTTCGTTTCTCCGTTCCTTTCTTCGTTACTCCGGTTCTTTCTTCGTTTCTCCGTTTCTTTGTTCGTTTCTCCGTTCCTTTCTTCGTTACTCCGGTTCTTTCTTCGTTTCTCCGTTTCTTTCTTCGTTTCTCCGTTTCTTTCTTCGTTTCTCCGTTTCTTCCTTCGTTTCTCCGCTTCTTTGTTCGTTTCTCCGTTTCTTTGTTCGTTTCTTCGTTACTTTCTTCGTTTCTTCATTTCTTTCTTCGTTTCTCCGTTTCTCCGTTTGCTTGTTCGTTTCTCCATTTATTTCTTCGTTTCTCCATTTATTTCACCGTTTCTCCGTATCTTTCTTCGTATCTCCGTTTCTTTGTCCGTTTCTCCGTTTCTTTCATCGTTTCTCCGTTTCTTTCTTCGTTTCTCCGTTTCTTTGTTCGTTTCTCCGTTTCTTCCTTCGTTTCTCCGTTTCTTTGTTCGTTTCTCCGTTTCTTTGTTCGTTTCTTCGTTTCTTTCTTCGTTTCTTCATTTCTTTCTTCGTTTATCCGTTTCTCCGTTTGCTTGTTCGTTTCTCCATTTATTTCTTCGTTTATCCATTTATTTCACCGTTTCTCCGTTTCTTTCTTCGTTTCTCCGTTTATTTCTTCATTTCTCCATTTATTTCTCCGTTTCTCCGTTTCTTTCTTCGTTTCTCCGTTTCTATGTTCGTTTCTCCGTTCCTTTGTTCGCTTCTCCGTTTCTTTGTTCGTTTCTCCGTTTCTTTCTGCGTTTCATCGCTTCTTTCTTCGTTACTCCGTTTCTTTCTTCGTTTCTCCGTTTCTTTCCTCGTTTCTCCGTTTCTTTCTTCGTTTCTCCGTTTCTTTGTTCGTTTCTCCGTTCTTTCTTCGTTTCTCCGTTTCTTTCTTCGTTTCTCCGTTTCTATGTTCGTTTCTCCGTTTCTTTGTTCGTTTCTCCGTTTCTTTGTTCGTTTCTCCGTTTCTTTGCTCGTTTCTCCGTCTCTTTCTTCGTTTCTCCGTTTCTTTGTTCGTTTCTCCGTTTCTTCGTTCGTTTCTCCGTTTCTTTGTTCGTTTCTCCGTTTCTTTGTTCGTTTCTCCGTGTCTTTGTTCGTTTCTCCGTTTCTTTCTTCGTTTCTCCGTTTCTTTCTTCGTTTCTCCATTTCCTTGTTCGTTTCTCCGTTTATTTCTTCGTTTCTCCATTTATTTCTCCGTTTCTTTCTTCGCTTCTCCATTTCTTTCTTCGTTTCTCCGTTTCTTTCTTCGTTTCTCCGTTTCATTCTTCGTTTCTCCGTTTCTTTCTTCGTTTCTGTGTTTCTTTGTTCGTTTCTCCGTTTCTTTCTTCGTTTCTCCGTTTCTTTGTTCGTTTCTCCGTTTCTTTCTTCGTTTCTTCGTTTCTTTCTTCGTTTCTTCGTTTCTTTCTTAATTTCTCCGTTTCTTTCTTCGTTTCTCCGTTTCTTCCTTCGTTTCATCGTTTCTCCGTTTCTCGGTTTATTCCTTTTTTTCTCCATTTATTTCTCCGATTCTCCGTTTCTTTCTTCGTTTCTTCGTTTCTATCATCGTTACTCCATTTCTTTCTTCGTTTCTTCGTTTCTTTCTTCGTTACTCCGTTTCTTTCTCCGATTCTCGGTTTATTTCTTCGTTTCTCCATTTATTTCTCCGATTCTGTGTTTCTTTCTTCGTTTCTCCGTTTCTTTCTTCGTTTCTCCGTTTCTTTCTTTGTTTCTCCGTTTCTTTCTTCGTATCTCCGTTTCTTTCTTCGTTTATCCGTTTCTTTCTTCGTTTCTCCATTTCTTTCTTCGATTCTCCGTTTCTTTCTTCGCTTCTCCGTTTCCTGGTTCGTTTCTCCGTTTATTTCTTCGTTTCTCCATTTATTTCGCCGTTTCTCCGTTTCTTTCTTCGTTTCTCCGTTTCTTTGTCCGTCTCTCCGTTTCTTTCATCGTTTCTCCTTTCTTTCTTCGTTTCTCCGTTTCTTTCTTCGTTTCTCCGTTTCTTTCTTCGTTTCTCCGTTCCTTTGTTCGCCTCTCCGTTTCTTTCTTCGTTTCTCCGTTTATTCCTTCGTTTCTCCATTTATTTCTCCGTTTCTCCGATTCTTTCTTCGTTTCTCCGTTTCTTTCTTCGTTTCTCCGTTTCTTTCTTCGTTTCTCCGTTTCTTCCTTCGTTTCTCCGTTTCTTTGTTCGTTTCTCCGTTTCTTTGTTCGTTTCTTCGTTTCTTTCTTCGTTTCTCCATTTCTTTCTTCGATTCTCCGTTTCTTTCCTCGTTTCTCCGTTTGTTTCTTCGTTTCTCCGTTTATTTCTTCGTTTCTCCATTTGTTTCTCCGTTTCTCCGTTTCTTTCTTCGTTACTCCGTCTCTTTCTTCGTTTCTCCGTTTCTTTGTTCGTTTCTCCGTTTCGTTGTTCGTTTCTCCGTTTCTTTGTTCGTTTCTCCGTTTCTTCCTTCGTTTCTCCGTTTCTTTCTTCGTTTCTCCGTTTCTTTCTTCGTTTCTCCGTTCGTTTGTTCGCCTCTCCGTTTCTTTCTTCGTTTCTCCGTTTCTTTCCTCGTTTCACCGTTTCTTTCTTCGTTTCTCCGTTTATTCCTTCGTTTCTCCATTTATTTCTCCGTTTCTCCGTTTCTTTCTTCGTTTCTCCGTTTCTTTCTTCGTTTCTCCGTTTCTTTCTTCGTTTCTCCGTTTCTTCCTTCGTTTCTCCGTTTCTTTGTTCGTTTCTCCGTTTCTTTGTTCGTTTCTCCGTTTCTTTCTTCGTTTCTCAGTTTCTTTCTCCGTTTCTCCGTTTCTTTCTTCGTTTCTTCGTTTCTTTGTTCATCTCTCTGTTTCTTTCTTCGTTTCTCCGTTTCTTTCTCCGTTTCTCCGTTTATTTCTTCGTTTCTCCGTTTCTTTCTTCGTTTCTTCGTTTCTTTCTTAATTTCTCCGTTTCTTTCTTCGTTTCTCCGTTTCTTCCTTCGTTTCATCGTTTCTCCGTTTCTCGGTTTATTCCTTTTTTTCTCCATTTATTTCTCCGATTCTCCGTTTCTTTCTTCGTTTCTTCGTTTCTATCATCGTTACTCCATTTCTTTCTTCGTTTCTTCGTTTCTTTCTTCGTTACTCCGTTTCTTTCTCCGATTCTCGGTTTATTTCTTCGTTTCTCCATTTATTTCTCCGATTCTGTATTTCTTTCTTCGTTTCTCCGTTTCTTTCTTCGTTTCTCCGTTTCTTTCTTTGTTTCTCCGTTTCTTTCTTCGTATCTCCGTTTCTTTCTTCGTTTATCCGTTTCTTTCTTCGTTTCTCCATTTCTTTCTTCGATTCTCCGTTTCTTTCTTCGCTTCTCCGTTTCCTGGTTCGTTTCTCCGTTTATTTCTTCGTTTCTCCATTTATTTCCCCGTTTCTCCGTTTCTTTGTCCGTCTCTCCGTTTCTTTCATCGTTTCTCCTTTCTTTGTCCGTCTCTCCGTTTCTTTCATCGTTTCTCCTTTCTTTCTTCGTTTCTCCGTTTCTTTCTTCGTTTCTCCGTTTCTTCCTTCGTTTCTCCGACTCTTTGTTCGTTTCTCCGTTTCTTTGTTCGTTTCTTCGTTTCTTTCTTCGTTTCTTCATTTCTTTCTTCGTTTCTCCGTTTCTCCGCTTGCTTGTTCGTTTCTCCGTTTCTTCCTTCGTTTCTCCGTTTCTTTGTTCGTTTCTCCGTTTCTTTGTTCGTTTCTTCGTTTCTTTCTTCGTTTCTCCATTTCTTTCTTCGATTCTCCGTTTCTTTCCTCGTTTCTCCGTTTGTTTCTTCGTTTCTCCGTTTATTTCTTCGTTTCTCCATTTATTTCTCCGTTTCTCCGTTTCTTTCTTCGTTACTCCGTCTCTTTCTTCGATTCTCCGTTTCTTTCTTCGTTCCTCCGTTTCTTTCTTCGTTTCTGCGTTTCTTTCTTCGTTTCTCCGTTTCTTTCTTCGTTTCTCCGTTTCTTTGTTCGTTTCTCCGTTTCTTTGTTCGTTTCTCCGTTTCTTTGTTCGTTTCTCCGTTTCTTTGTGCGTTTCATCGCTTCTTTCTTCGTTACTCCGTTTCTTTCTACGTTTCTCCGTTTCTTTCCTCGTTTCTCCGTTTCTTTCTTCGTTTCTCCGTTTCTTTCTTCGTTTCTCCATTTCCTCGTTCGTTTCTCCGTTTATTTCTTCGTTTCTCCATTTATTTCTCCGTTTCTTTCTTCGTTTCTCCGTTTCTTTCTTCGTTTCTCCGTTTCTTTCTTCGTTTCTGCGTTTCTTTGTTCGTTTCTCCGTTTCTTTCTTCGTTTCTCCGTTCCTTTGTTCGTTTCTCTGTTTCTTTCTTCGTTTCTTCGTTTCTTTCTTCATTTCTCCGTTTCTTTCTTCGTTTCTCCGTTTCTTTCTTCGTTTCTCCGTTTATTTCTTCGTTTCTCCCTTTCTTTGTTCGTTTCTCCGTTTCTTTGTTCGTTTCTCCGTTTCTTTGTTCGTTTCTCCGTTTCTTTCTGCGTTTCATCGCTTCTTTCTTCGTTACTCCGTTTCTTTCTACGTTTCTCCGTTTCTTTCCTCGTTTCTCCGTTTCTTTCTTCGTTTCTCCGTTTCTTTCTTCGTTTCTCCATTTCCTCGTTCGTTTCTCCGTTTATTTCTTCGTTTCTCCATTTATTTCTCCGTTTCTTTCTTCGTTTCTCCGTTTCTTTCTTCGTTTCTCCGTTTCTTTCTTCGTTTCTGCGTTTCTTTGTTCGTTTCTCCGTTTCTTTCTTCGTTTCTCCGTTCCTTTGTTCGTTTCTCTGTTTCTTTCTTCGTTTCTTCGTTTCTTTCTTCATTTCTCCGTTTCTTTCTTCGTTTCTCCGTTTCTTTCTTCGTTTCTCCGTTTATTTCTTCGTTTCTCCCTTTCTTTGTTCGTTTCTCCGTTTCTTTCCTCGTATCTCCGTTTCTTTCTTCGTTTCTCCGTTTCTTTCTTCGTTTCTCCGTTTCTTTCTTCGTTTCACCGTTTCTTTCTTCGTCTCTCCGTTTCTTCGTTCGTTTCTCCGTTTCTTTCTGCGTTTCATCGCTCCGTTCTCCGTTACTCCGTTTCTTTCTTCGTTTCTCCGTTTCTTTCTTCGTTTCTCCGTTTCTTCCTTCGTTTCTCCGTTTCTTTGTTCGTTCCTCCGTTTCTTTGTTCGTTTCTTCGTTACTTTCTTCGTTTCTTCATTTCTTTCTTCGTTTCTCCGTTTCTCCGTTTGCTTGTTCGTTTCTCCATTTATTTCTTCGTTTCTCCATTTATTTCACCGTTTCTCCGTATCTTTCTTCGTTTCTCCGTTTCTTTGTTCGTTTCTCCGTTTCTTTCTTCGTTTCTCCGTTTCTTTCTTCGTTTCTCCGTTTCTTTCTTCGTTTCTCCGTGTCTTTCTTCGTTTCTCCGTTTCTTTCATCGTTTCTCCGTCTCTTTCTTCGTTTCTCCGTTTCTTTCTTCGTTTCTCCGTTTCATTCTTCGTTTCTCCGTTTCTTTCTTCGTTTCTTCGTTTCTTTCTTCGTTACTCCGTTTCTTCCTTCGTTTCATCGTTTCTCCGTTTCTCGGTTTATTCCTTTTTTCTCCATTTATTTCTCCGATTCTCCGTTTCTTTCTTCGTTTCTTCGTTTCTATCATCGTTACTCCGTTTCTTTCTTCGTTTCTTCGTTTCTTTCTTCGTTTCTCCGTTTCTTTCTTCGTTTCTCCGTTCCTTTGTTCGCTTCTCCGTTTCTTTCTCCGTTTCTCCGTTTCTATCTTCGTTTCTCCGTTTCTTTGTGCGTTTCTCCGTTTCATTGATCGTTTCACCGTTTCTTTCTCCATCTCTCGGTTTATTTCTTCGTTTCTCCATTTATTTCTCCGATTCACCGTTTCTTTTATCGTTTCTTCGTTTCTTTCTTCGTTACTCCGTTTCTTCCTTCGTTTCTCCGTTTCTCTCTTCGTTTCTCCGTTTCTTTCTTCGTTTCTCCGTTTATTTCTTCGTTTCTCCATTTATTTCTTCGTTTCTCCATTTATTTCTCCGTTTCTCCGTTTCTTTCTTCGTTACTCCGGTTCTTTCTTCGTTTCTCCGTTTCTTTATTCGTTTCTCCGTTTCTTTCTTCGTTTCTCCGTTTCTTCCTTCGTTTCTCCGTTTCTTTGTTCGTTTCTCCGTTTCTTTGTTCGTTTCTTCGTTACTTTCTTCGTTTCTTCATTTCTTTCTTCGTTTCTCCGTTTCTCCGTTTGCTTGTTCGTTTCTCCATTTATTTCTTCGTTTCTCCATTTATTTCACCGTTTCTCCGTATCTTTCTTCGTTTCTTCGTTTCTTTGTTCGTTTCTCCGTTTCTTTCTTCGTTTCTCCGTTTCTTTCTTCGTTTCTCCGTTTCTTTCTTCGTTTCTCCGTGTCTTTCTTCGTTTCTCCGTTTCTTTCATCGTTTCTCCGTCTCTTTCTTCGTTTCTCCGTTTCTTTGTTCGTTTCTCCGTTTCTTTGTTCGTTTCTCCGTTTCTTTCTTCGTTTCTCCGTTTCTTTCTTCGTTTCTCCATTTCCTTGTTCGTTTCTCCGTTTATTTCTTCGTTTCTCCATTTATTTCTCCGTTTCTTTCTTCGTTTCTCCGTTTCTTTCTTCGTTTCTCCGTTTCTTTCTTCGTTTCTCCGTTTCATTCTTCGTTTCTCCGTTTCTTTCTTCGTTTCTTCGTTTCTTTCTTCGTTACTCCGTTTCTTCCTTCGTTTCATCGTTTCTCCGTTTCTCGGTTTATTCCTTTTTTCTCCATTTATTTCTCCGATTCTCCGTTTCTTTCTTCGTTTCTTCGTTTCTATCATCGTTACTCCGTTTCTTTCTTCGTTTCTTCGTTTCTTTCTTCGTTACTCCGTTTCTTTCTCCGATTCTCGGTTTATTTCTTCGTTTCTCCATTTATTTCACCGTTTCTCCGTATCTTTCTTCGTTTCTCCGTTTCTTTGTTCGTTTCTCCGTTTCTTTCTTCGTTTCTCCGTTTCTTTCTTCGTTTCTCCGTTTCTTTCTTCGTTTCTCCGTGTCTTTCTTCGTTTCTCCGTTTCTTTCATCGTTTCTCCGTCTCTTTCTTCGTTTCTCCGTTTCTTTGTTCGTTTCTCCGTTTCTTTGTTCGTTTCTCCGTTTCTTTCTTCGTTTCTCCGTTTCTTTCTTCGTTTCTCCATTTCCTTGTTCGTTTCTCCGTTTATTTCTTCGTTTCTCCATTTATTTCTCCGTTTCTTTCTTCGTTTCTCCGTTTCTTTCTTCGTTTCTCCGTTTCTTTCTTCGTTTCTCCGTTTCATTCTTCGTTTCTCCGTTTCTTTCTTCGTTTCTTCGTTTCTTTCTTCGTTACTCCGTTTCTTCCTTCGTTTCATCGTTTCTCCGTTTCTCGGTTTATTCCTTTTTTCTCCATTTATTTCCCCGATTCTCCGTTTCTTTCTTCGTTTCTTCGTTTCTATCATCGTTACTCCGTTTCTTTCTTCGTTTCTCCGTTTCATTCTTCGTTTCTCCGTTTCTTTCTTCGTTTCTGCGTTCCTTTGTTCGTTTCTCCGTTTCTTTCTTCGTTTCTTCGTTTCTTTCTTAATTTCTCCGTTTCTTTCTTCGTTTCTCCGTTTCTTCCTTCGTTTCATCGTTTCTCCGTTTCTCGGTTTATTCCTTTTTTCTCCATTTATTTCTCCGATTCTCCGTTTCTTTCTTCGTTTCTTCGTTTCTATCATCGTTACTCCGTTTCTTTCTTCGTTTCTTCGTTTCTTTCTTCGTTACTCCGTTTCTTTCTCCGATTCTCGGTTTATTTCTTCGTTTCTCCATTTATTTCTCCGATTCTGTGTTTCTTTCTTCGTTTCTCCGTTTCTTTCTTCGTTTCTCCGTTTCTTTCTTTGTTTCTCCGTTTCTTTCTTCGTATCTCCGTTTCTTTCTTCGTTTATCCGTTTCTTTCTTCGTTTCTCCATTTCTTTCTTCGATTCTCCGTTTCTTTTTTCGTTTCTCCGTTTCCTGGTTCGTTTCTCCGTTTCCTGGTTCGTTTCTCCGTTTCCTGGTTCGTTTCTCCGTTTATTTCTTCGTTTTCCATTTATTTCCCCGTTTCTCCATTTCTTTCTTCGTTTCTCCGTTTCTTTGTCCGTTTCTCCGTTTCTTTCATCGTTTCTCCTTTCTTTCTTCGTTTCTCCGTTTCTTTCTTCGTTTCTCCGTTTCTTTCTTCCTTTCTCCGTTTCTTTCTTCGTTTCTCCGTTTCTTTGTTCGTTTCTCCGTTTCATTGATCGTTTCACCGTTTCTTTCTCCGTCTCTCGGTTTATTTCTTCGTTTCTCCATTTATTTCTCCGATTCACCGTTTCTTTCATCGTTTCTTCGTTTCTTTCTTCGTTACTCCGTTTCTTCCTTCGTTTCTCCGATTCTCTCTTCGTTTCTCCGTTTCTTTCTTCGTTTCTCCGTTTATTTCTTCGTTTCTCCATTTATTTCTTCGTTTCTCCATTTATTTCTCCGTTTCTCCGTTTCTTTCTTCGTTACTCCGGTTCTTTCTTCGTTTCTCCGTTTCTTTATTCGTTTCTCCGTTTCTTTCTTCGTTTCTCCGTTTCTTCCTTCGTTTCTCCGTTTCTTTGTTCGTTTCTCCGTTTCTTTCTTCGTTTCTTCGTTTCTTTCTTCGTTTCTCCGTTCCTTTGTTCGCTTCTCCGTTTCTTTCTTCGTTTCTCCGTGTCTTTCTTCGTTTCTCCGTTTCTTTGTCCGTTTCTCCGTTTCTTTCATCGTTTCTCCTTTCTTTCTTCGTTTCTCCGTTTCTTTCTTCGTTTCTCCGTTTCTTTCTTCGTTTCTCCGTTCCTTTGTTCGCTTCTCCGTTTCTTTCTTCGTTTCTCCGTGTCTTTCTTCGTTTCTCCGTTTCTTTCATCGTTTCTCCATTTCTTTCTTCGTTTCTCCGTTTCTTTCTTCGTTTCTCCGTTTCTTTCTTCGTTTCTCCGTTCCTTTGTTCGCTTCTCCGTTTCTTTCTCCGTTTCTCCGTTTCTATCTTCGTTTCTCCGTTTCTTTGTTCGTTTCTCCGTTTCATTGATCGTTTCACCGTTTCTTTCTCCATCTCTCGGTTCATTTCTTCGTTTCTCCATTTATTTCTCCGATTCACCGTTTCTTTCATCGTTTCTTCGTTTCTTTCTTCGTTACTCCGTTTCTTCCTTCGTTTCTCCGTTTCTCTCTTCGTTTCTCCGTTTCTTTCTTCGTTTCTCCGTTTATTTCTTCGTTTCTCCATTTATTTCTTCGTTTCTCCATTTATTTCTCCGTTTCTCCGTTTCTTTCTTCGTTACTCCGGTTCTTTCTTCGTTTCTCCGTTTCTTTATTCGTTTCTCCGTTTCTTTCTTCGTTTCTCCGTTTCTTCCTTCGTTTCTCCGTTTCTTTGTTCGTTTCTCCGTTTCTTTGTTCGTTTCTTCGTTACTTTCTTCGTTTCTTCATTTCTTTCTTCGTTTCTCCGTTTCTCCGTTTGCTTGTTCGTTTCTCCATTTATTTCTTCGTTTCTCCATTTATTTCACCGTTTCTCCGTATCTTTCTTCGTTTCTCCGTTTCTTTGTTCGTTTCTCCGTTTCTTTCTTCGTTTCTCCGTTTCTTTCTTCGTTTCTCCGTTTCTTTCTTCGTTTCTCCGTGTCTTTCTTCGTTTCTCCGTTTCTTTCATCGTTTCTCCGTCTCTTTCTTCGTTTCTCCGTTTCTTTGTTCGTTTCTCCGTTTCTTTGTTCGTTTCTCCGTTTCTTTCTTCGTTTCTCCGTTTCTTTCTTCGTTTCTCCATTTCCTTGTTCGTTTCTCCGTTTATTTCTTCGTTTCTCCATTTATTTCTCCGTTTCTTTCTTCGTTTCTCCGTTTCTTTCTTCGTTTCTCCGTTTCTTTCTTCGTTTCTCCGTTTCATTCTTCGTTTCTCCGTTTCTTTCTTCGTTTCTTCGTTTCTTTCTTCGTTACTCCGTTTCTTCCTTCGTTTCATCGTTTCTCCGTTTCTCGGTTTATTCCTTTTTTCTCCATTTATTTCTCCGATTCTCCGTTTCTTTCTTCGTTTCTTCGTTTCTATCATCGTTACTCCGTTTCTTTCTTCGTTTCTTCGTTTCTTTCTTCGTTACTCCGTTTCTTTCTCCGATTCTCGGTTTATTTCTTCGTTTCTCCATTTATTTCACCGTTTCTCCGTATCTTTGTTCGTTTCTCCGTTTCTTTGTTCGTTTCTCCGTTTCTTTCTTCGTTTCTCCGTTTCTTTCTTCGTTTCTCCGTTTCTTTCTTCGTTTCTCCGTGTCTTTCTTCGTTTCTCCGTTTCTTTCATCGTTTCTCCGTCTCTTTCTTCGTTTCTCCGTTTCTTTGTTCGTTTCTCCGTTTCTTTGTTCGTTTCTCCGTTTCTTTCTTCGTTTCTCCGTTTCTTTCTTCGTTTCTCCATTTCCTTGTTCGTTTCTCCGTTTATTTCTTCGTTTCTCCATTTATTTCTCCGTTTCTTTCTTCGTTTCTCCGTTTCTTTCTTCGTTTCTCCGTTTCTTTCTTCGTTTCTCCGTTTCATTCTTCGTTTCTCCGTTTCTTTCTTCGTTTCTTCGTTTCTTTCTTCGTTACTCCGTTTCTTCCTTCGTTTCATCGTTTCTCCGTTTCTCGGTTTATTCCTTTTTTCTCCATTTATTTCTCCGATTCTCCGTTTCTTTCTTCGTTTCTTCGTTTCTATCATCGTTACTCCGTTTCTTTCTTCGTTTCTTCGTTTCTTTCTTCGTTACTCCGTTTCTTTCTCCGATTCTCGGTTTATTTCTTCGTTTCTCCATTTATTTCACCGTTTCTCCGTATCTTTCTTCGTTTCTCCGTTTCTTTGTTCGTTTCTCCGTTTCTTTCTTCGTTTCTCCGTTTCTTTCTTCGTTTCTCCGTTTCTTTCTTCGTTTCTCCGTGTCTTTCTTCGTTTCTCCGTTTCTTTCATCGTTTCTCCGTCTCTTTCTTCGTTTCTCCGTTTCTTTGTTCGTTTCTCCGTTTCTTTGTTCGTTTCTCCGTTTCTTTCTTCGTTTCTCCGTTTCTTTCTTCGTTTCTCCATTTCCTTGTTCGTTTCTCCGTTTATTTCTTCGTTTCTCCATTTATTTCTCCGTTTCTTTCTTCGTTTCTCCGTTTCTTTCTTCGTTTCTCCGTTTCTTTCTTCGTTTCTCCGTTTCATTCTTCGTTTCTCCGTTTCTTTCTTCGTTTCTTCGTTTCTTTCTTCGTTACTCCGTTTCTTCCTTCGTTTCATCGTTTCTCCGTTTCTCGGTTTATTCCTTTTTTCTCCATTTATTTCTCCGATTCTCCGTTTCTTTCTTCGTTTCTTCGTTTCTATCATCGTTACTCCGTTTCTTTCTTCGTTTCTCCGTTTCATTCTTCGTTTCTCCGTTTCTTTCTTCGTTTCTGCGTTCCTTTGTTCGTTTCTCCGTTTCTTTCTTCGTTTCTTCGTTTCTTTCTTAATTTCTCCGTTTCTTTCTTCGTTTCTCCGTTTCTTCCTTCGTTTCATCGTTTCTCCGTTTCTCGGTTTATTCCTTTTTTCTCCATTTATTTCTCCGATTCTCCGTTTCTTTCTTCGTTTCTTCGTTTCTATCATCGTTACTCCGTTTCTTTCTTCGTTTCTTCGTTTCTTTCTTCGTTACTCCGTTTCTTTCTCCGATTCTCGGTTTATTTCTTCGTTTCTCCATTTATTTCTCCGATTCTGTGTTTCTTTCTTCGTTTCTCCGTTTCTTTCTTCGTTTCTCCGTTTCTTTCTTTGTTTCTCCGTTTCTTTCTTCGTATCTCCGTTTCTTTCTTCGTTTATCCGTTTCTTTCTTCGTTTCTCCATTTCTTTCTTCGATTCTCCGTTTCTTTTTTCGTTTCTCCGTTTCCTGGTTCGTTTCTCCGTTTCCTGGTTCGTTTCTCCGTTTCCTGGTTCGTTTCTCCGTTTATTTCTTCGTTTTCCATTTATTTCCCCGTTTCTCCGTTTCTTTCTTCGTTTCTCCGTTTCTTTGTCCGTTTCTCCGTTTCTTTCATCGTTTCTCCTTTCTTTCTTCGTTTCTCCGTTTCTTTCTTCGTTTCTCCGTTTCTTTCTTCCTTTCTCCGTTTCTTTCTTCGTTTCTCCGTTTCTTTGTTCGTTTCTCCGTTTCATTGATCGTTTCACCGTTTCTTTCTCCGTCTCTCGGTTTATTTCTTCGTTTCTCCATTTATTTCTCCGATTCACCGTTTCTTTCATCGTTTCTTCGTTTCTTTCTTAATTTCTCCGTTTCTTTCTTCGTTTCTCCGTTTCTTCCTTCGTTTCATCGTTTCTCCGTTTCTCGGTTTATTCCTTTTTTCTCCATTTATTTCTCCGATTCTCCGTTTCTTTCTTCGTTTCTTCGTTTCTATCATCGTTACTCCGTTTCTTTCTTCGTTTCTTCGTTTCTTTCTTCGTTACTCCGTTTCTTTCTCCGATTCTCGGTTTATTTCTTCGTTTCTCCATTTATTTCTCCGATTCTGTGTTTCTTTCTTCGTTTCTCCGTTTCTTTCTTCGTTTCTCCGTTTCTTTCTTTGTTTCTCCGTTTCTTTCTTCGTATCTCCGTTTCTTTCTTCGTTTATCCGTTTCTTTCTTCGTTTCTCCATTTCTTTCTTCGATTCTCCGTTTCTTTTTTCGTTTCTCCGTTTCCTGGTTCGTTTCTCCGTTTCCTGGTTCGTTTCTCCGTTTATTTCTTCGTTTTCCATTTATTTCCCCGTTTCTCCGTTTCTTTCTTCGTTTCTCCGTTTCTTTGTCCGTTTCTCCGTTTCTTTCATCGTTTCTCCTTTCTTTCTTCGTTTCTCCGTTTCTTTCTTCGTTTCTCCGTTTCTTTCTTCCTTTCTCCGTTTCTTTCTCCGTTTCTCCGTTTCTTTGTTCGTTTCTCCGTTTCATTGATCGTTTCACCGTTTCTTTCTCCGTCTCTCGGTTTATTTCTTCGTTTCTCCATTTATTTCTCCGATTCACCGTTTCTTTCATCGTTTCTTCGTTTCTTTCTTCGTTACTCCGTTTCTTCCTTCGTTTCTCCGATTCTCTCTTCGTTTCTCCGTTTCTTTCTTCGTTTCTCCGTTTATTTCTTCGTTTCTCCATTTATTTCTTCGTTTCTCCATTTATTTCTCCGTTTCTCCGTTTCTTTCTTCGTTACTCCGGTTCTTTCTTCGTTTCTCCGTTTCTTTATTCGTTTCTCCGTTTCTTTCTTCGTTTCTCCGTTTCTTCCTTCGTTTCTCCGTTTCTTTGTTCGTTTCTCCGTTTCTTTGTTCGTTTCTTCGTTACTTTCTTCGTTTCTTCATTTCTTTCTTCGTTTCTCCGTTTCTCCGTTTGCTTGTTCGTTTCTCCATTTATTTCTTCGTTTCTCCATTTATTTCACCGTTTCTCCGTATCTTTCTTCGTTTCTCCGTTTCTTTGTTCGTTTCTCCGTTTCTTTCTTCGTTTCTCCGTTTCTTTCTTCGTTTCTCCGTTTCTTTCTTCGTTTCTCCGTGTCTTTCTTCGTTTCTCCGTTTCTTTCATCGTTTCTCCGTCTCTTTCTTCGTTTCTCCGTTTCTTTGTTCGTTTCTCCGTTTCTTTGTTCGTTTCTCCGTTTCTTTCTTCATTTCTCCGTTTCTTTCTTCGTTTCTCCATTTCCTTGTTCGTTTCTCCGTTTATTTCTTCGTTTCTCCATTTATTTCTCCGTTTCTTTCTTCGTTTTCTCCGTTTCTTTCTTCGTTTCTCCGTTTCTTTCTTCGTTTCTCCGTTTCATTCTTCGTTTCTCCGTTTCTTTCTTCGTTTCTGCGTTTCTTTGTTCGTTTCTCCGTTTCTTTCTTCGTTTCTCCGTTCCTTTGTTCGTTTCTCCGTTTCTTTCTTCGTTTCTTCGTTTCTTTCTTAACTTCTCCGTTTCTTTCTTCGTTTCTCCGTTTCTTCCTTCGTTTCATCGTTTCTCCGTTTCTCGGTTTATTCCTTTTTTCTCCATTTATTTCTCCGATTCTCCGTTTCTTTCTTCGTTTCTTCGTTTCTATCATCGTTACTCCGTTTCTTTCTTCGTTTTCTTCGTTTCTTTCTTCGTTACTCCGTTTCTTTCTCCGATTCTCGGTTTATTTCTTCGTTTCTCCATTTATTTCTCCGATTCTGTGTTTCTTTCTTCGTTTCTCCGTTTCTTTCTTCGTTTCTCCGTTTCTTTCTTTGTTTCTCCGTTTCTTTCTTCGTATCTCCGTTTCTTTCTTCGTTTATCCGTTTCTTTCTTCGTTTCTCCATTTCTTTCTTCGATTCTCCGTTTCTTTTTTCGTTTCTCCGTTTCCTGGTTCGTTTCTCCGTTTCCTGGTTCGTTTCTCCGTTTATTTCTTCGTTTTCCATTTATTTCCCCGTTTCTCCGTTTCTTTCTTCGTTTCTCCGTTTCTTTGTCCGTTTCTCCGTTTCTTTCATCGTTTCTCCTTTCTTTCTTCGTTTCTCCGTTTCTTTCTTCGTTTCTCCGTTTCTTTCTTCCTTTCTCCGTTTCTTTCTTCGTTTCTCCGTTTCTTTGTTCGTTTTCTCCGTTTCATTGATCGTTTCACCGTTTCTTTCTCCGTCTCTAGGTTTATTTCTTCGTTTCTCCATTTATTTCTCCGATTCACCGTTTCTTTCATCGTTTCTTCGTTTCTTTCGTTCGTTTACTCCGTTTCTTCCTTCGTTTCTCCGTTTCTCTCTTCGTTTCTCCGTTTCTTTCTTCGTTTCTCCGTTTATTTCTTCGTTTCTCCATTTATTTCTTCGTTTCTCCATTTATTTCTCCGGTTCTCCGTTTCTTTCTTCGTTTACTCCGGTTTCTTTCTTCGTTTCTCCGTTTCTTTATTCGTGTCTCCGTTTCTTTCTTCGTGTTCTCCGTTTCTTCCTTCGTTTCTCCGTTTCTTTGTTCGTTTCTCCGTTTCTTTCTTCGGTTTCTTCGTTGTCTTTCGTTCATTGCTCTGTTTCTTTCTTCGGTTCTCCGTTTCTTTCATCGTGTTCTCCGTTTCTTTCGTCGCTTCTTCGTTTGGTTGTCTTCGGGTTTCTCCACTTATTCTCCGTTGCCTCCGTTTCTTTCCTTCGTTTCTCCGGTTCTTTCTTCGTTTCTCGTTTCTGGTTCGTTGCTCCGTGTCGTTCTCCGGTTCTCGGTTCAATCCTTCGTGTTCTCCATGTATTTCTCCGATTCTCCGTTTCTTCGTGTCTCAGGTTCTTCGTCGTTTCTCCGTTTCTTGCTTCGGTTCTCGTGTCGTTTCTCCGTTGTTCTGTTCATCGTTTCTCCGTTTCTTTTCGTTTCTCCGTTTTCCGTCTCCGTTTCTCCGATTCTTTCTTCGTTCGTTCCTTTGTTCGCTTCTCCGTCTTTCTTCGTTCTCCGTGTCTCCGTTTCATTCTGTCGTTTGTCTCTGCTTATTCCTGCGTTTTCTCCATGTTATTTCTCCGTTTCCTCCGTGTCTTCTTCGTGTCTCCGTTTCTTTGTCGTTGTCGTTTCCGTTCTTCGTTACTCCGGTTCTTTCTTCGTTCCGTTTCTTGTTCGTTTCTCGTTCCTTTCTTCGTTACTCCGTTCTTTCTTCGTTTCTCCGTTTCTTTCTTCGTTTCTCGTTTCTTCGTTGTTTCTCCGTCTTCTTCGTGTCTCCGTTCTTGTCGTTCTCGTTGTCGTCGTCGTTCTTCTGCTTTCTTCATTGTCTTCGTTTCGGGTTCGCGGTCTCGTGGGCTTGTTGCGTTTGCGTCCATTTATTGTCTCGTTTCCATGTATTTCACGTTTCTCGTGGTCGTGGTTCTCCGTTTCTTTGTTCGTTTCTCGGTTCTTCGTTGTTTCTTCCGTTCTTTCGGGTTCTCCGGTTCTTGGTTCGTTTCTCCGTTTTCTTCCGAGCTCGTTTCTCCGGTGCGTTGTCGTCGTCTCCGTGTCTTGGTTCGGTGCTTCGTTTCTTCCGTTGGCGTCTTTGTCTTTTCTTCGTTTATCCGTTTCTCCGTTTGCTTGTTCGTTTTCTCCAGTTATTTCTTCGTATATCCATTTTTTACCGTTCTTCGCCGTCTCTTTCTTCGTTCTCCGTTATTTCTTCATTTCTCCGTTTTCGTTTCTCGTTGTCTCGTGGTCTCCGGGTCTGAGTGTTTCTCCGGTCCTTTGTCGCTTCTCCGTGTTCGTTTTCGTTTCTGCGTTCCGCTTCTTTCTTCGTTACTCCCGTTCTTTCTTCGTTTCTCCGTTTTCTCGTTCTCGTTTCTTCTCGTTTCTCGTTTCCTTCTTCGTTTTCATCGTTTCTCCGTTTCTCGGTTATCCTTTGTTTCTCCTTTCTTTCTCGTTTTCTCGTTTTCTTCCGTTCTCGTTTCTCTCGTTTCTCCGTTCTTCTCGTTTCTCCGTTTTCTTCGTTTCTCCGTTTTCGTTCTTCGTCTTTCTTCGTTCTCCGTTCTTTCTTCGTTTCTCCGTTTCTAATGTATCGGAACTCCTTATCTTCCGTAACTAACTTCGTTCCTTCTTTCTCGTCTCCGTTAGTCTCGTTCTCGGTTCTCTTGTCTCGTTTCTTGTCGTTCCGTCTTCGTACTCCGTTTTTCTTCGTTCGTCTCGGGTTCCGTTCTTCGTTTCTCCGTTTCATCCTTCGTTTCTCCGCTTCTTTGTTCATTTCTCCGTGTCTTGTTCGTTTCTTCGGTACTTTCTTCGTTCTCATTTCTTCTTCGTTTCTCCGTTTCTCCGTTGCTTGTTCGTTTCTCCATTATTCTCGTTTTCTCATTTATTCACCGTTTCTCCGATCTTTCTTCGTTTCTCCGTTTCTTTCTTCGTTTTCTCGTCCGTTCTCTTGTCTTCCGTTTCTGTTCGTTTTCCGTTCTCCTTCGTTCTCGTTTCTGTTCGTTTCTCCGTTTCTTTGTTCGTTTCTTCGTTTCTTTCTTCGTTTCTTCATTCTTTCTTCGTTTATCGTTTCTCCGTTTGCTTGTTCGTTTCTCCATTTCTTCTTCGTTTATCCATTATTTACCGTTTCTCCGTTTCTTTCTTCGTTTCTCCGTTTATTTCTTCATTCTCCATTTATTTCTCCGTTTCTCCGTTTCTTCCTTTCGTTTCTCCGTTTCTATGTTCGTTTCTCCGTTCCTTTGTTCGCTTCTCCGTTTCTTTGTTCGTTATCCGTTTCTTTCTGCGTTTCATCGCTTCTTTCTTCGTTACTCCGTTTCTTTCTTCGTTTCTCGTTTCTTTCTCGTTTCTCCGTTTCTTTCTTCGTTTCTCCGTTTCTTCGTTCGTTTCTCCGTTCTTTCTTCGTTTCTCCGTTTCTTTCTTCGTTCCTCCGTTTCTTTCTTCGTTTCTGCGTTTCTTTCTTCGTTTCTCCGTTTCTTTCTTCGTTTCTCCGTTTTTTTGTTCGTTTCTCCGTTTCTCCGTTTCTTTCTTCGTTTCTCCGTTTCTTTCTTCGTTTCTCCGTTTCTTTCTTCGTTTCTCCGTTTCCTTGTTCGTTTCTCCGTTTATTTCTTCGTTTCTCGATTTATTTCTTCGTTTCTTTCATCGATTCTCCGTTTCTTTGTTCGTTTGTCCGTTTCTTTGTTCGTTTCTCCGTTTCTTTGCTCGTTTCTCCGTCTCTTTCTTCGTTTCTCCGTTTCTTTGTTCGTTTCTCCGTTTCTTTCTTCGTTTCTCCGTTTCTTTCTTCGTTTCTCCATTTCCTTGTTCGTTTCTCCGTTTATTTCTTCGTTTCTCCATTTATTTCTCCGTTTCTTTCTTCGTTTCTTCGTTTCTTTCTTCGTTTCTCCGTTTCTTTCTTCGTTTCTCCGTTTCATTCTTCGTTTCTCCGTTTCTTTCTTCGTTTCTGCGTTTCTTTTTTCGTTTCTCCGATTCTTTCTTCGTTTCTCCGTTTCTTTCTTCGTTTCTCCGTTTCTTTCTTCGTTTCTTCGTTTCTTTCTTCATTTCTCCGTTTCTTTCTTCGTTTCTCCGTCTCTTTCTTCGTTTCTCCGTTTATTTCTTCGTTTCTCCGTTTCTTTCTTCGTTTCTTCGTTTCTTTCTTAATTTCTCCGTT